>NC_047678.1:3061214-3082290 GCF_011762505.2 Arvicanthis niloticus | reverse complement strand
TGGCACAGTAAGGACTGGCCTGAAATCTGTTGAGAATCTGTTTCAGGGCCCTTTTTTATAGTTAATGGATGAAACTGAGTTGTGTATACATTGATTCTGAAGTAGTTCAATTCTGGTTTATTAGCTATGACTATGCAAAAAAAAACAGCTGTCAGGACTGAGAGAAACTGGATTAAGAAGAAAGAAAAGTCAACACAAAGTAGTTTTGATAGAGCCTTAGAGCTGTGGTCTCCCTTCCAAACTATCTTGGCATGAGATAAATGGCCTGGGTATTCATATCGTTGCATCTTTCACTGACTAGAGATACTATCTCTAGAGAAGATGCCAATGTGTTTTTAAAGAGGAGCCTGTTTTGCCAAAGGGAATACTAAAGGAGGACTGAACTTGACTATCAGCATTAGTCTCTAGGATCACATGTGAGGTTGGACTGGAGTTCTAACTTACCTATGCAGAGAACAATGTACAAAACGTATGCATGTGTTAACGAATGGGGAGCTATTACATAAAGGCCATATTCATTTACTTCCATGTCTTTAAAAGGTTTGATGCATAGGAACTAAAATATCAAATGTGGGGTGGTGGGCTGTGAGAGGCAGTGGGGTACCCAGTTGAGTCTACTTTAAACCCCGGTGACCCAAATGGGATGTTAGAAGTTTGAAGTTTGGCCTTGCTTCTCCTGGGCCCTGGTTTCTTTCACTTATTTACAAAGCCCTCCCCCCCCCCAAAAAAAAAAGTTTGTGGTCTTCAGTCACGTAACACAGGTAGAGGCCATGACTACAGGCCACAGAGCCTGAAGAGATCTCCATATTAATGAGATTACCTAAAGGCCAGAAGGTGTAGCCAATTAAATGTACTTCCCAGACCTCCTACTTGCAAGATATTTAACCTCAGGCCCACCCTAAAGACACGGGAGTATGGGGTACAGCTTCATTTCACTTTCCACCATGACAATAAACCTCTTAAAACCATGGACCACCTCTCATATTGGGGCCCACCATGGGGAACCATGAGTGAAGGTCTTCAACAAATGAGCTGCCACCTAATCTCCTGCAGGAACCTTGTCGCATTCCAAGCCAGGGAGGCCTGTCAACTCAGCAAGCCAGCCAAGTCAGCAGAGGACCCAGCCAAGTGAATAGCCTTAACCAAGGGACTCATTTCCCCATGGAGCACCTCAGGGAGCATCTCTTCCTACTCTCTCTCGGCTGCAGGTCGTCCAGCCTGTATGCCCCCCAGTCTCAGTTCTTTCTGCAGCCTCCCTGGGATGCCTGGGAGCCCAAGGACACAGGACCAGCCAGTCTCCCTCTAACCGCCTCAGCCAGAGACCTCCAACCCAAAAGCTCTGCCCCTGTGAGACCTCAGACTGAGACCTCTCCACGCCCAGGCAGAGTCCTGCGGCTTCTCATAGCTCAACGGGTCTGCCTGGCACCTCGTGGAGTGAACTCAGTCAAATTCCCATGTGTCTGTCCCCTGAGCTGTGGTTCCAGGACACCTGGGGCGGGCAGGACACACAAGATCCACAACGCAGCCCAACAGAACCCACGCCTATGTGCGAGCCACAGGACACACAAAATCAAATATTCCACATAGTTACTTAACCTTCATTTCCATCATAAGAATGTCTACCAACTTTGAATACTGCAGTGTTATTCTGCTTGTTTTGTAAAGTTTTATATACATAAAAATCTAAACAATATTTAGAACACCTCCGTTGTTCGTGTGATCTTGAAATATACCATGTTTAAACAGTGTGCACTAATAGTTTATATTTATTCCTCTACATGGATCACTTACAAGGCTGCTGACTACATTTCCTTTACTTCTTCACATTCATATACCGTAATCCCTTTATACAGAAATTGTCAGTGAGTACTACAGCTACTTACTACTTCTGTTCATCAGCTAGCCCCCAGTTTTGTCTTAAATCACTGTAATTGAAAGCACGGGACACAGCTAATATCCATGTATGTGTGGGTGACTTGTTTGTCTATAGCTTGACTCCCGGTAGATTTCTCACAAAAAATCCCAGAGACAAATATTCTTTGAAGTTCTTACCTGTTCACCGCAGATTTTTCTTTGTCCTTTTGTAGTGGGAAATTGCTTTACTTAACTGTAACATCGTTAGCTAATACTTTCCTTAAGTGCACACACATTGTTTTGGTCTTTTTTTGTCTTTTGCTCATTCTATTTCTTAAAATACTTATAAAACTCTCTTTCCTGTACAAGTTAAAAACAATATTTTCCAGATGAAGAAGGTTTTATTTCCCAATATTTTAAAACTTGAGTAGGAGGGATGCTCATTGGCTCACAGATGTGGGAACATGGAGCCCAAAACCTTGCTGTGACAACTATCTCAGGCGCAGTTACTTTGCTTTGCTGTTTATTTTCAGAACACTTTAATCTGGACTCTCTCCCTCTGTCTTCAACATTAGTCACCTTTCCCTTGTATATACGAATTTAATAGGATTACTTGTATATTCATTTTCTTTCTAATTACATTTTTTTCTAAATAATTGTAGATTCAGTTCTTTCCTAAGGATCCATATTGATTTCCTAAGAGTTTTCCATTCTAATTATGCTGTGTTTTCTATATTATTTTAATTGATATTGTTTTAACTTATTTGGGGCATGTTTTTGAAACATACCTTAATTATCTATATATATTGCTATTATTTTTCTTGTTATAGTCTTCCTTGTTCATTTTAATGAAAAGTCAGGGTATTTCTATGCCTACAATGCAGCACATTCCCAATAAGCTAAGATCATCTTTCTCATCCCAAGGTGCTTAAATTCATGACTACTAATTTTTCTGAAGTATCTGAAAAATTTCTGACTTGGTCCATATCTCACACTCCTTTCTCTAAGGTTTCAAGTCTTTTTTCTGCATTTATTATATTTCTAGATGACTTTCTTTGGTCTGATGCCTTTTGGTAGGTCAGTAAGTCAAGTGCAATGGAACCATACTGTTCCAGAAATTAAACATCTTTGCATTTTCATGGGTCTGGTAGTCTTTTGAAAAGCACCAGGGAAAAGGAGTCAATGAATTACATTGCAAGAATGATTTTTTTTCAGAAGTATGAATGAATTATGTCAAAGCTATTTCAAGTTACTTTGTGCATTTGTTTATCTTGTATTTGTATCAATCTTCATCTCTATTCAAAAGCACACAAATTATGTGCATGCTTGTTTTTAATAGGTAAAAGGATGTCTACAGATATTGTTCATAAGATTTAGAAAAAGTCATTATTTTAGATTATAAAACTTTAAATAAAATATCACTTGTATTAAAATCTCCCAAAGAATCAAATCAGATTGCTTTTGATATAATCTTTTACTCTTGAAAAATTCTATTCTACAGATAGTTTCTCATACACACACTCACACTCATATAAAACTCAGTTTTTCTACAAGTAATAATTTTGGCTTTGACTTCAAGACAATCTTAGACCACAGGTTATAATTCAAGTTTCATAGCATCTTGTAATGCTCCAGTATATCAAATGCAGGATGCTGAAGTAGTAGAAAAAGAGAATTACATATGGTATCTGTGTTTGAGGAAATCAAGAAAGAAATAACAATCTTCATTTAGAAGTTTGGTTCTGAACATTTTAAAGACATAGATGGAAGTTAGCTGCAGTTTTCTATGATATTATATTAGCAAGAGATAAAGTTGGGGCAGGATCTGGATTTCAAACAGGTGTTAGTACATGTGCTAAGGCTCTTTTAATTGTCAAGTTAAAATAACTTTTATTTTTCTATAGTATTTAATGTAAGTTGCATTGATTGTACACCTCCTCATTGTGTTTGTGTTTTGAAATCTGACATGTCAGTTATGGAAGTCTCTCAACCAGCTCTTGTTTTTAGGGCCTGAGTATCACAGAACCTTGGTATTCTAAACATACCTTGCAAGTACTAGAAAAACTGAGTCAGGCTTTAAACAGATGCAAGAAGGTAGTGGGCTTGATTATTGCTGGTATAACAGCTTTAATTACATTGATTGCAAGCACTACTGATTTTGCAATTGCTTTGACACAAGAAGTTAAAACAGCCACTTTTGTTAGTCATTTAGCAAAAAATGTTTACTAATGTGTTGAATGTACAAGAGGATTTAGATAGGTGTCTGGAACAACAGATTGATGCTTTTTATCCTATTCAAATTATTGGAAGGAGTTTCAGAATTTAAGAGTAAGGATCCATCTCAAGTGTAGTGCCAAATACCATTGGATTCATGTTAGTTCTAAAATTTACAGTGGTAGTCATTATAATTAGAAAAAAGTTTAAAGACACTTGCAGTGTATTTGGCATAATTCTAACACCTCTCGTGATGGTTTAACTTTGCATTGTGAGCTCATAAATTTTCAGGAATCCTGCTCTGCTGAGTGTTGATGTATCAGATACTGTGATAAAATTATCCATTGCCTGAGGTCAGTATTTCTATTTTGGTCAAGCTTCAAGAATGGCATATATAACTTGATCCCTTTTTGTCCTGGGAATACTTTTATTCCTGGCCCATCATGTGAAAGCTTGTCTTTAGCAACATCTACATGTTGGCACCCAAATACATGGCTTAAACCGGAAAATGGACCCCCAGACAGAGTTATTAAATTAACAGGCTGGCAAGCCAAGGAAGGGTAAGATTCTTCACAGAGCCTTACCAACCTAAGACATAAATGCTTGGCTTTTGATAATGTGTTGGGGGCCGACTTTCAGCAGAAAGTGGCTATCAGCTTTGCAGCCATCTTGAGCCATATACCCTGACATGTACTTGGATTACAATAGCCTACAACAGCTGAGCACACTCTGATAATCTTGGTTTAGATACCTTGAGATTAAAGGTGTGTGAGATTAATGGTGTGTGAGATTAAAGGTGTGTGACTTGAGAGTATGACTTAGAAGTGTAGAGATCAGAGTTAGAGACAAGACCTAAGGGCTATGATTAAAGGTGTGACCAAAAGGGGTGGCTTAGAAGTGAGGACATATAAAAGGCAGAGACAGAACAGATCAGAATCAGACTGAGATCAGAGAATCAGACCATCAGACATTAGGTAGAAGACACTTGGCTCCAGACAGAATCAGACACAGCAGACAGAGGAGACAGAGAAGGAGACACTTAGAGGAAGAGAGACTGAAGAATAAAAGGGATTGAATCACACCCTGTCTGGTCTCCATTCTTCGAGTCTGCCCTCACCCTCGCTCTTTCTGAACCCCGACCTGCAGGACCGGAGTGGCAGCTTGAGCCGGGATACAGTGGGCCGCCCAAACGTGGGTCGGCCCTGGGCCTCAACATTTTGCCTGGGCTGCAACGTTTTTTTGGCCGCCCCAATGTGGGGCTAGTGTGGACCCCAACAGGACGGGTAAGATTCTGCACAGAGCCTTACCAACCTAAGACATAAATGCATGGCTTTTGATAATGCATATTCCATGATGGGTAAAGAAGGCATTCTTGTCAGAACAACCTAAAACAGGCTCATGCTTGTTAAAGAAATAAAAAAGGGGGAGAGGCTAAGAGCCTTTGGGGCTTCTTGGCAAGAATCTAACATGGGTCAAGGACAAGGAAATGGGCTGCTTGGCAGGAATGACATTGACCAAAGACAATAAAGTAGGCTTCAGGCAGTAATCTGACATTAGGCTAAAACAAAGAAATAATTTCAGGTAGAAATCTAAATCTTAGGCCAGAATAAAAAAGTAATTTCAGGCAGTAATCTAAATTTTAGGCTAGAACAAGGAAGTAGGCCTCAGACATGAAAATTACTTTGGGCTAGGACAGAGAAGTTGGCTCAGATATTTTGGTCATCTTGATAAACCCTTAGAAACAGTGATCACAGGAATGTTCATGGAATTGTGTTTAATGCCTTGCTTGTTCTTTGAGTATTTTTTGTTTATTGTCTTGCTTCTTCCTTGACTATTTACATCTATTGTAGTGCTAGTTCTGCAACCTAGAACTGGCCTGAATACATACATGTAATTCAAATGATATAAAAGCATAAAGGAGGAGGAGGTATGAGATAGGAACATTCTTGGGAGGGGAAATTGGGAAAGGGGATGACATCTGAAATGTAAATAAATAAAATATCAAAAAAAAACCCTGAAATTCAATCACATGTTATTTCATACACTATCCCATGTTGTTAGTTTTTATGGGAAGACAAATTGGAATACCTACTTTTCCAAAGGTAAGACTGTAACATAAGTCATTATGTGAGTTTTCCTAAAATACAGTAAAACTAAGTTCTTACATACGATGAAGAAATTCTGAGAAGTAGCTATACTGTCTGAGTCAAATGCATATGGTTCATTTTCTTATATACCTTAACCATTGAAAAGACCCATTGCTGAGGACTTCAGTTAGCATGATGTGGACTATGCTCCAATATTGTCTCCTGTTTTATCTGCTTCAAAACCAAACTATTTAAAAAGACTTTTCATTTTATAGATATAGTTCACCAGTCATCTCACTAACTTTGGAAATAAAGTTATCGAGAGAGTTCTTACATGAATAAATCTTAGCCTGTAACTATTTTTAAATATTCATTTTTAAATACTTATGTATATGTATCTCTGTGTGAAAGTATGCCAGCACACGTGTACATTTGTGTACACATTTATATACCTTTGTGCATACATCTCTGTGTGTGTGTGCATGCACGTGCATGCATACTCACATGTACATATACAACCCAGTGGTTGATCAGAAACATCCAATGGGATTATTGGAAACAGAACTCAATGTAGAGGGAATTTTAATCCAGCAACATGGATACATTGTCAAGAGATGGATGTGGTCTGGAATGACACACCTTTACTCTTTCTGACTGGAATACAGACATGCTCTTAGTACATAGCTATAATCACAAACAATGAAGGTAAATTTTGTTTGTAGAAAGCACCAGCTATCTATGCTTTTAACATCTATTTTTTCAAAATGACATCTAATTGAATGGCAGACAAAGTGAGGAATCAGAGAAAAATTTGACAGAATGAGTGAGAGCTGGGATACACCAGACTTTCCCAAGCAGAGACAGGGAACAGAGGCTAGACACAGGTTGTGAGAGTTTGTGTACGTATGGCAATTTTACCAAATAATTGTATAGAAACTCATTGCAGGTGAAGACAGAATGAGCCAGAGAATGAGAACAAGCCAGAAGATTAGAACAGATTGCCAGAGTTGGTTTTAAGACAAGCAGAGCAAATCAGTCAGAAGCTGAATTTGAATTAGTCAGCTTGGATAGGTATTTGGGCCAGAAGAGCTGAGTTGAACCATCCAGCCAGAGTTTAGAAAGAACTAGAAAGGGTGAGCTAGTTAACATCTAAGCCTCTGAGATGACAAATATATCTGGAAATAAAAGTTACTTTTACAACTCAGGCCTTCTGCAACAGCAGTACGTGCTCTTAACCTCTAAACCATTTCTTCAGCCCCTGTCTATTTTTTAACATATAACTGTACTAGCCTTGAGGTCAAATGACTCTACACATTATAAAAAGTATCTAACTTTATTAAGAGTGAATTTTAAGCAACATATTTAACTGCATGATTCATAGATGCAATAATAACTTGGTATTTCTATGATCTGATTAAAACAGATCATATGGTGACTTATTTAAATCTGTTCTGTTCCCAAGTCCATGAGTTCTGCCAGAGAGGTGGCAAGGGGAGCAGATGAGTAGGTGTGTGTCAGCCTGTGCTGCATTCTTTTTCTGCAAACCTTGTCTTGTTTCTGGAATTTTAGTGAATTTTGGCAGTCTTTTTTCATCTAGACTGGGCCTCAGAAGATCCACATGATATGTTGATGGGAAAGTGCATACAATTTGCTAATCTTTCCATGAAGGGGAGAGCCTTTCCACTCTTATCATACATCCCACTCTGAAACAGAAAAGACTTATTACATTAAAAAATTTAGCTAATTTTTATGTATAGTATTAAGAAAAAGGGAATGTTTTTCTACAAGAGATTTCATTTTCATGTCACCAAGCTTAATATTCTAAAAACATGTTGCTTAAATTGTTAAAATACCATACACAAATATATTCCCCAAAACACACACACACACACACACGTACACACATGGGTACCAATCAACCCTGGCCCAATTCATTGTAGCAAAAGTAAGCACATCCTCTCCAACTGAGCCCAACCAGGTAGTCCATCTAGGGGAAGGGTATTCAATGGAAGGCAAGAGAGTCAGACACAACCCCCACTCCAGTTTTTAGGGGATGCTCATGAAGACCAAACTGTACATCTGCTACAAATGTATATGGTGGCATAGGTCCAGCCACTGCATACACCTTGTTTGTTAGTTCAATCTCTGTGAACCCCCACATGCTCAGGTTTGTAGACACTGTAGGTCTTTTTAGGATATCCTTTACATTTCTAGTCTACTCAAACCTATCCCAACTCTTCTGTCTGATGTTTGGCTGTATGTCTTTGCATCAATTTCTAACAGCTGCTAGATGAAGTCTCTCAGGAGATAGTTAAGCAAGACTCCTGTTTGTATGTATAGCAGAATATCATTAACAAGGTCAGGGTTTGGCTTTCTCCCATGGCATGGATCTCAAGTAGGGCCAGTCCCTTTACCTATGCTCCTTCTGCATCTTATTAGCAGGACAAAATTTCCATCAAGGGTTTTATGATTAGTTTGATGTCATTCTCCTTCCACTGGAAGTTCCACCTGGGTACATGGGGTGGTTACTTTAGTCTCCATATCCCTAGTTGCCAAGAGTCTCTGCTAGGTAATCCCCATAGACTCCAGGGAGCCTACACTTTCACCAGGTCTCTTCCAGCTGATAAACTATTTCAGCAAAGTGCAAGATATAAAATTAACTCAGATAAATTCAGTACCTTTCCTTAGTACAAATGATAAACAGGCTGAGAAAGAAATTAGGGAAACAACTCCTTGACAATAGCCACAAATAATATAAAATATCTTGAGGTAACTCTCAATCAAACAAGTGAAACACCTATATTGACAATAACTTCAAGTCTCTCAAGAAAAAACTTGAGAAGATCTCAGAAAATGGAGACATCTCCATGCTCATGGATTAGCAGAATTAAACATAGTAAAAATGGGCCGTTCCTACCAAAGGCAATCTACAGATTCAACACAATCTCCATCAAAATCCCAACACAATTCTTCAAATACATGGAAAGAATAATTCTCAAGTTCATCTGGAAAGGCAAAAAGCCCAGAGTAGTGAAAACAATTCTTAACAAGAACAGCTGGGAGAATTACCATCCCTGATCTCAAGCTTTACTACAGAGCAATAGTGATTAAAAACTACATGGTATTGGTACAGAGACAGACATGTTGATCAATGGAATAGAATTAAGACCAAGAAATAAAAATATACACTTATGGACACTTGATCTTTGACAAGAAGCCAAAAATATACAATGGGAAAAAGAAAGCATCTTCAAAAAATGGTGCAGGTCTAACTGGCTGTCTGTATGTAGAAAAACTGAAAATAGCCCTATTTTTGTCACCTTGCACAAAGCTCAAGTCCATGTGGAGCAAGGATCTCAACATAAAACCAGATACACTGAATCTAATAGAAGAAAAAGTGGGAAAGAGTCTCATTGGCACAAGGGGAAATTTCCTAAACAGAACTCCAATGGCTCATGCACTAAGATTGAGAATTGACAAATGGGACCTCATGAAACTGGAAAGCTGTTGTAAGGCAAATCACCAACCTACAGATTGGGGAAAAAAATCTTCACTAACCCCACATCCAATAGAGGGCTAATATTCAAAAATATATAAAGAATTCAAGAAGTCTTCAATTCTATTCCATCGATCAATGTGTCTGTCTCTGTGCAAATACCCATATAGTTTTTATCACTATTGCTCTGTAGTAAAGCTTAAGGTCAGGTGGGTGTGATCCCCGAGCTGTTCTTCCATTGTTAAGAATTGTTTTCACTATTCTGGGCTTTTTGTTTTTCCAGATGAATCTGAAAATTGTTCTTTCCATGTACTTGAAGAATTATGTTGACATTTTGATGGGGAATTGCATTGAACCACCAAAAAAGGACAAAAACAAAACAAAACAAACAAAACAAAAAAACAAAAAACAACCCAATCAAAAAGTGGGGAAGCATTTTTAAAAATGTTCATCACCCATGTTTGATCCCCAACAATGTTAAATGGGGGCAGAGAAGAAAGGGACATAAACAAAACAACAACAAACAAAATGTTCAACATCCTTAGTCATCAGGGAAATGCAAATCAAAACAACTCTGAGATTCCAGAATAGCTAAGATCAAAAACTCCAGTGATAGCACATGCTGATGAGGATGTTGGAACAAGGGGGAACACTCCACTATTTCTGGTGGAAATGCACAATAATGCAACCACTTTGGAAATCACTGTGGTAGTTTCTCAGAAAATTGGGAATAGATCTACCTCAAGGCCCAGCTCTACTATTCCTGGTCATATACCCTCAAAATGCCCCACTATACCACAATGACACTTGTTTAACTATGTTTCTAGCAGCTTTATTTGTAATACCTGGGAAACTGGAGATAATCTAGATGCCCCTCAACTGAAGAATGGATAAAGAAAATGTAATACATCTACACAATGGAATACTTCTTATATCATCCTTAGTGATGTAACCCAGATGCAGGATGATAAGCATGGTGTAAACTCACTATAAGTGAACATTAGCCATTAACTTATAGAATAATCATGCTACAATCCACAGACTCAAAAGACCTAAGTAACATAATTAACAAATTATGACAAAAAATTTTTATGATTTATGAAACAAAAATAATTTGAATTACAGGTAAATATATAGATAGATGTTATAAAATAACATCAAAAATGTGGAAATAATATAATTAAGATTTTAAAAATATTACCCTAAAGGGGGCTTTTTTATGGGTAATTTTTTCCTATCCTATAATTTCCTATTTATTTCCAATTCCAGTAATGCAAATGTTAGGTATATATCTAGCAAAATACAAAACATAAGAAGAATGGAAACATTTTAAATAGAAATAACGTAAACAGAAATGATAAAACACAGACACATAATGAGGGAACATGAACCAAGATAACAAAACATAATCTTCGTTGATTCATTTACCTCATTTTCCAGTTAGTTTAGTTAGGAGGTAAGTGCTGAGGAGACAGAGCAGAGTCGTGGTGCCAACATGGTCTTGATGAGCCTTTGTCATCATGTGTTGAAGGTCTAACTTACTCGTCCCTCCTTTGCACTTCCTTATCATTTGGCCTACGATTAAGAGAAGAAATGTTTCCTCATGCAAAAAGTTATTAGTTTCTTGACTTAGAGAACATCTGTTCCAGATCCAAAATAGCATAGTGACACAATTTAAATAGTCCCTGTGCAATCTGCTGTAATTTGTCATTTTAGCTGCATAAGCCCTTGCTATAACATGAATGTACAAAAAAGAGAAAATGTCTTCAAATCTGTACAACTACAGACTAAATAACTACTTTACACTACATAAAAATTATAGTATTAAATACTCTCTTTCACCTGTTGGAAATATCATACTATAAATTTCTTCATAACTTCTGTCCTTCAATGAATGTTATGCTTGTTTTGAACACTAATAATTTTATAATCATTAAGTTTGGAAACTGAACTTAATCCCCTAGGTTTAATGCTGTTCCCTGATTAGTAGCAAATCACACTGGGGTTAGATACTTTTAATTTCAAATATCTACTAAAATTAATGTCTTATTTATTATTTAAAATAGAGTAAAAATAATCCAAATACTTTTGAAAAATTCTTACTATGAATATTACTACTACTTGACATTACATGAGATTTTTGTATTATGTTTTCTATTACTGTGTTAAAACTTCATGATCAAAAGCAACTTGAGAAGGAAATGGCTAATTTCTGGTTATGACTCTCAGGGTCACAATCCACAGAAACATGGAGGTATGCTGCTTACTGACTTGCTCCTCCAGCAATGCTCAGCCTGTTTTTTATATAAACTACAACCATCTAGGAGCCAGGGGAGCCACCAACCACAACAGACTAGACAATCAAACAAACAAACACAAAAAAGAATAAACAAAAGTAACCAAAAAGCAAACAAAACCAATAAGGAGTACAGTCAATTACTATAGGACATGATTTCAGTGAAATTTAATAACTTATTCCATTAGTTTGCAACAGCATTTTAATTTTCCAAAGTTCAAATTATTTTATTATCTTCTTTATTCTTTCCATTTTGTTTTTCCAGTGTTGAGAAATATGCCCAGACACTCACATATACCATATGATCACGCTACCACTGAATACTACAGTCCAACCCCATCTGCTCTTGCATCCCTGGGGTATGTCCTCTATATTTTCAAGGTGACATTGAAGTCATTCTAAAGCAAGAGTTACTTTCATCTAGCAATCCTCCTGCTTCAGCCTTCTGAATAGATAAAAGAATTTCAGGGCTGAAATCCAATCCAGCTACTTGACTGTTTTTTCAGGGGTTACTTCCAGTGATACTTAAATGTAATTAGAGTGTGACTAAATGCATCAATTACTTTTAAAATGTACATACATCTGTCACATTCTACCTGTCTGTCTTATAAGATGATGATGTACATTTGGACATGTTATTATA
This sequence comes from Arvicanthis niloticus, assembly GCF_011762505.2. Lineage (NCBI taxonomy): Eukaryota > Metazoa > Chordata > Mammalia > Rodentia > Muridae > Arvicanthis > Arvicanthis niloticus. The sequence goes on along the minus strand of NC_047678.1, from coordinate 3,069,700 downwards.
TACACATTGTATGCAGCAACATTTACATCCCTTTTTCTTTCTATATTTACTTGTGAGGATTCACTATACTCATTTATTATACCATGTGACTATCTTAGTTTGGGTTATGATTTTTTACACTAAATTTACTGTATGTATGTATGTATGTATGTATGTATGTATGTATGTATGTATGTATATATTTTTTAAATAGATTCTTCACTCATACAATACATTCAGACCAGTTTCTTCTCCCTCCTCTCCTCCAACCTTCTCCCTAATCCCTCCTCTCTCCTAGATCTATTCCGTTTCCTCTTCAGAAAAAAAAAAATTCTCCAAGAAACCACAGTCCAACAAGACAAAACCAGATCAATAAAACAAGGCATAACCCCTCAATGAATCAAGGAAACTCAATAGGAGGAAGAATCTCAAGAGCAGGTGAAAGAGTCAGAAATAAACCTATTCTCACTTTTAAAGTTGCACAAAAACACCAAGCTAACAGCCATGACATATACACAGAGAACCTGGTGCAGACCTATGCAGACCCTGTGCTTGCCACTTAAGTATCTGAGCACTTAGTTTACTAAACTTTTAATATGTATATTTCAACTTTATTAGTATCTCAATATATTTCTTGCTATATTTGCTATTCTCTATTGTGCTGTTTTATCTTCTATTTTAGACAATTTCATTTTAGTGTGTTTGTCTTTGAGACCCATGTTTACACTATTGCTGTCATCTTAGAAGTCACAACTCATTATTTGTAAACTATCATCTTCATTATGTCAAATTGCATACCTATTTAATTATCATTAATGCCGAGGATCAAACCTAGGGCACCAGAAATGGGAGGCAAGCAAGTTAACATTTAGTCACACCCTAGTTCTAATTTTATACATTATTTATAATATGACAATTCAGATTTGCACAGCCAATATTGTTGGAAACACTGCGATCAGCCTCTCCCTTACTCTTCAGGTTTTTTTGGCTTGTTAAATAAAACTATATAATCATACATTTATGGAATGCTCACACTGAGTTTATCTTTTTAACCTGGCTTTCATATGTGAAAACCTATTGTAAGGGGTTAAATATGCTTGGCCCCTGGGAAGTGGCACCATTAGGAGGTATGGCCTTACTGGAGGAAGTGAGTCACTGTGGCAATGGGCTTTTAAGTCCTCTGTTCAGGCTCAGTCCAGTGTGAAAGAGAGCCTTGTCCTGGCTGCCTTCAATCAATATGTAGAATTCTTGGCTCCTCCAGCACTATGTCTGCCTGCAAGATGCCATGCTTCCCACCATGATAATAATGGCCTGATCCTTGGAAACTATAAGCCAGCCAAATAAATGCTGTTCTTTGTAAGAGTTGCTTTGGTCATAGTATTTTTTCACAACAAAGAAATCCTGAGATACCCACACTGATTATTCTAATAACTAATAAATTTTCATGTCTTCTTTCTTTTTAGTTCATTACAATTTTCTTTATACTTTGCATAAAATTTTAGTGAATGTTAATTCTGTCTGACATTATTCTGTGTATACAATTTAAAACAATGTCTTCTTTTGATGAAATAGGTCAATAATAGATGCTTTCTTGGTTGTGAAGGTTACTTTTCTATTATTAATATAAGAATATTTTTTTCATTATTTATTATGTTTGATTTTTATTTTATTGTAGCAATACTTTAAAACAACTAAATGTCTTTCTGTTGTCTATACAAAAAAAATCTTTTTAGTTATTTAATTCTTTTTCTCTTTGTATTTTCCAGGTAAACATTTTCCCTGTACTCTAATCTCTACTATCAACCATGAAATTCAGCAAAAAAAAAAAAAAAATGTATTTCTTCATTGATAAGATTGTTTTCTGCACATTGACTTGTAAAATTGTTTTATGTCTTTCACAATGCTGAAATATTACCAGGATCTATCTATGCAAAAGACACTGTGTATCTTTATATTTGCTAATCCACAGAAACATTTTAATATGATTCTTATAATCAGTCTATTCTTCCTATTTAGAAAACAATTCTTCTTAAATGCAGTAGTGTTATTTATTGTATCTTTATGCATATCTTACCATAGTGATAATTGTCATGGTTTATTGATGTTACAGCTGGTTGGACTGTTATTTTTTAACTACCTTGGAGGAATCTAAAAGTGATAGTATTTATTCTATTTCTCTTCCTTATAATCCCGTCTTTGTTAGTAGATAAACTGGCTTTTATGTTTGTTGATATTAAGTTTAAGTAGCCAAATTGTTTAGATATCACAAAGAGCCACTAAGAATCTATATGGAATAGTGATTTTCTGGTGGATTTTTGGGTGGTATACATAAAATGTGTGACGCCTTGGTTTCAGACTATATTTTATGTACAGGTAAATAGATATGAGGCACTTAGGTTTCATTATCCTTTCAAACAGGTGCCATCCAATAGCAATGTACATGAAAGATAAGAGGTACCAGTCATCACCTGAAACCATTAGATCAGGAATCTGATGATTCTAGTAGTTAAATTCAGTGTGAGTAGTTAATTCTTAAATTCCATGGAACATTAGCGTTCTTGGATTAGCTATATATTCCAGGAAGTTGAATGACCTAATCATTCAGATCTACCCCATATATGTATAGTATTTATACTAATTTAAAGTGTATTTGGTAAGAAGATAGAGAATAGTTAAGAGTGTATGCTAGTAAAATATTCAAGTATTATTCTTCTTTTCTATATTTTAAAATGACTTAAGAGTAGATACACAAGAAGTAAGAAATGAATGAATTTTTACTTCAATAGAGCATAAAGAAAACTATGAATATAGTGAAAGCTACAATAAAGTATCTTGTCAAATAATTTAAACTATGTACATAAAATATCAATAGGGGTCAAATTTTTATAATTCATCCATATACTCAAGCAATTAAACGACTTTAATTAGCATTGTTATTCTGTGATAAGCAATCTACTTTTTTTGATGTAACAATGAAGAATGACAGGATCTTTGTCTTTTTAAGGCATTTACAGTCTAAATGTTTGATGGCATCATTTGTAACTGTATAGTAGGAATAGCTTCCTTCTCATGTATTTTGATCACAAACTTCATTCTAGGTGTTCTGTGTAAGCTTCCTCATGGATGGCTATTTAATTGTACAACAGTCAGTTAGTCTAAGATATGACATTGTTCATTTTGCTTGTTAGGATGTTTCAAATGGTGTGGATGAGATGCTAGAACTGAAGTTCAAGGAGTTCAGCTGATGCATCGCCTCCTGAGATATGTTACTCCTTCCTGCACACTTTGCTCTGGAAGTGTCTTAGTTTGGTTTCTAATGCTGTGAGGACACCATGATCATGACAACTATTTTTATTTTATTGGATATTTTCTTTATTTACATTTCAAATGTTATCCCTTTTCCTGGTTCCCCCACCCTGAAATCCTCTATCCCATCCCCCTCCCCTGCTTCTATGAGGGTATTCCTCCACCCACCCACCCACCCACTCAAGCCTCCCTGCCCTCGAATTTCCAGAAACAGGAGCATTGAGACTTCAAGAGACCAGAGGCCTCTCTTCCCATTGATGTCAGAAAGGCCATCCTCGGCTACATATGCAGCCAGAGACATGGGTTGCTCCTGGTGTACTATTTGGTTGGTGGTTTAGTCCCTGAAAGGACTAGAAAGTCTGGTTGATTGATATTATTGTGCTTCTTATAAGGTTGCAAACCCCTTCAGCTCTTTAAGTCCTTTCTCTAACTCCTACATTGGGAACCCCCTTGGGGACCCTGTGCTCAGTCCAATGGCTGGCTGCAAGCATCTGTCTCTGTATTTTTCAGATTCTGACAGAGACTGTCAGGAGGCAGCTATATCAGGCTCTTGTCAGCATTCACTTCTTAGCATCCACAATAGTGTCTGGGTTTGGTGACTGTATATAGGATGGATCCCTAGGTGGGGCAGTCTTTGGATGGCCTTTCCTTCAGTCTCTGCTCCACTCTTATTCTATGTACTTGATAACATGAATATTTTGTTCCTCTTTTTAAGAGGGATTGAAGCACCCACTCTTTGGTCTTTCTTCTTCTTGAGCTTCAGGTAATCTGTGAATTGTATCTTGGGTATTCCAAGCATTGGGCTAATATGCATTTATCAGTGAGTGCATACCATGTGTGTTGTGTTCTTTTGTGATTTGGTTACCTCACTCAGGATGATGTTTTCTAGTTCCATCTATTTACCCAAAAATGTTGTGAATTTATTGTTTTTAATAAATGAATAATTATTGTGTTAATGTACCACATTTTCTGTATTCATTCATTGCAGAAGCAATAGGGTAAATTAACTGACAGTAGAAAAAGAAAGTCATACAACCAAAGTGAACAAGCTCCCTTCTTCCATGCAGGTTTGGTGGTGGTGGTGGTGGTGGTGGTGGTGGTGGTGGTGGTGGTGGTGGTGGTGGTGGTTTGGTTTGGTTTAGTTTTTTTGTTTGCTTGTTTGTTTGTTTTAAATCTGGAACACTCCCAAAAAGTGCCATCTATATTTGGGGTGAATCTTCCTACTTCAATTAAAGCACTTAACATATTTTCTAAGAAATGTGCCCACAGGTGAACCTGACATACACAATTGTTTAATTGATGTTAGGTGATTCTAAGATATGTCATGTTGAAATTTGAAAACAACCATCACAATGTGTTAACACTGGTTGTTATATTTATGTAATGAGTCACCAGTTGTTTTGCTAGAGTTTAATTTGGTGATCAGTTGGAAACAAGTGATGCCTAACAATATTGAATGTGTAAACACAAGATCTGTCTGTTTATTTAGACCACTTTAATTTTCAATAGAATAATTTGATATTTTCTGTGATACTGTCAGGGTTTTACAAGATTAATTTTAAGCATTTTATTTGCAAATGACATTGTTAATATTCCAGTTTCTTTTACATGTAAAAATTCAGTTACAATGTAACAAAGAAAATGAGTCTTGATGTTACTAGACTCATTTATTGTTATAAGTGTAGACATCGTTTTGGGGGTAGATTCTTTTGAGTGTGTTTACATATCCGTGGCATGTAAATAAGGTACAAACGTCCTGTAATTTCACATGCCAGAATTATTCAATGTAAATATCCTAAAGCCCAAACCCACAGGACTCAAAGTTCTAGGCTCTTATGTCTCAATATTAAACTTTACAGTATTATACTAAACATTTGATGCAGAAATTATATTTGCGAGGCCTGAGATAAACAGTCCCAGTTAAAATATCAAATATACACACCTGAGTCAATGTCGAATTGACAAACAGATCAAATAAATAATAAGCAACAACCAAGTAGGTAAAACTAATAGTGTTTCTTTGTCAATTCTTCTATACAAAATTTTGGATGCTTCATCTGATTGACTAGTCTTCCAATGAAATTCAACACACTTAAAATCGGCTTGCTTTTCCTAAATATTGTGTTAGATTCTTGGTTAAATGAAAATATAGGAGAAAGGTTTGAAAATTGAGCTCTATTTTAAAGTGTTATATAAATTATAAAAAACAATTCTAGCAAGGTCTTCTAAATAAAAGGGTTATTATTGGGAAACATTTTGTAAGATTTGATCCAAGCCTTGTCTCTCACTATGGAAATTCTTCACTTATTTTTCTGTTGTCTCTCATGTCTATTGGGAAATCCTGGTTCCCTGTTGCCCATGTGCTTGTTTGATCCTTATGTGCTTGATTGAAAATATCAGAATAATCTTCCTTAGAGTCAAGGCTCACAATTCTTCCAAGGTAGGTAAGTATGTAATAAGAGAACTTTGGCTTCAACTTTTTTTCTTCTTCCAATTCTATTTTTTTGTCTGTCTTGTTCAGGATGGGTATCTTTTAAAAGGGTATCTTTGCTAAGAAATGTGTTTCCTGCAGCTGTATAAGGGATAGATGCAGAAGTAAATCTACTAATTTATCAGCATATCCATTTTCCCTTGCTGAATGAAACACTTCTGTATTATTCTGACCATCCCCAATGCTCAGAAACTCTGTTATGTGAGGTATTTTGGGATAGTATATGATTTATAGATTTGTAAGTGATTTATAAGTATTTAAGTTATAAAATTAAGAAGTGGGGACAGGAGGAAAGAGGAGAGCATAGAGTGAGATGGAAGACAGGAGTTGGAGATATGAGAGGCAGCAGTAAGACTTTTTCAGATATAAAACTGTGGAAGAGCTGGTATTTGTAGATGCATTTGGGTGAGGAACAGTCATGAGATCTGCTTTGGTGAGATGGAACTTAAAACACAGCAGATTGGTAATTAAGCTACAAAATTTCTGGAAGGTTTAGAAAAATGAATCAGAAATGGACTTTAAAATGTCTAAATGATAGACAAAACACATGCTACAAAGATTATATATATATATATCATTTAATATTACATTAACTATGCTAATATATATTATATTAATACTTATGTTACATAACAACATAACATAAATAAATATATACTAAAAATACACAAACATTTAGTTAATGATGATGAAGAAGAGAAAAGATGAAGAAGAGGGGGGGAAGGGGAGGGAGGAAGGAGGAATGGAAAAAACGGGGGTGGAGGAAAAGAGGAAGAGGTGAAAGAGAAGGAGAAGGAAGAGAAGGAGGAGGAAGAGAAAACCATCTGCTTTCTGTCTTCACACATTATTTAATTTGGTTTTTCAACAATTTACTAGGACTTCCCAAAACTGCACCTGTGGGAGAAACAGTCTCAGAGATAAGTGATGATAACTTGCAGGTCAGGGCATTTGTGACCCTTCTCCTATGGACAGCCAGCTCTTTCCAATTTTTTAAGCAGAATAAAATTCCATTTCTTACACTGTACCATCACACTCTTATAATAGGTAAATAAATTCCAATGTAAAATTAAGATAATATGTTGGATTAAAAATGATTACTCTACAGTCAATCATAGAAAGAAATAAAACAACTTGAAATGATGTCAGTTACTAACAAAGATCTGATTTTTATTAAATTGATAATATAATAGATGGTATTTGTGTTTCCTTTTTAAAAATATTTTATTTTATTGGATTTTTTTATTTACTTTCAAATGTTATCCTCTTTCCTGGTCCATGGCCCTGAAACCCCCTATCCAATCCCCCCTCCCCTGCTTCTGTGAGAGTGTTCCCTAACCTACCCACCCACTCCCACCTCCTCAACCTCTAACTCCCCTACACTAGGGGCCATCCAGCCATCACAGAACCAAGGGCATCTCCTCCCATTGATACCCAACAAACATATGCAGCAGAAGTCATAGGTTCCTCCATGTGTACTCCTTGGTTTGTGGTTTAGTCCCTGAAAGCTGTGGAGGGTCTGGTTGGTTGATATTGTGCTTCCTATGGGGTTGCAAACCCCTTCAACCACTTCAGTCCTTTCTCTAACTCCTCCATTGGGGACCCCATTGGGGACCCCATTGGGGACCCCTTGCTCAATCCAAAGGATGGCTGCAAGCATCCCTGTTGTATTTGTCAGGATCTGACAGAGCCTCTCAGGAGACAGCTATATCAGGCTCCTGTCATCATGTACTTCTTAGTATCCACAATATTGTCTGGGTTTGGTGACTGTATATGGGATGGATTCCCTGGTGGGGCAGTGTTTGGATGCCTTTCCTTCAATCTATGCTCTCTACACTTTGTTAATGTATTTGATCCCATGAGTATTTTGTTTCCCTTTCTAAGAGGGACTGAAGCATCCATACTTTGGTCTTCCTTGATGTCTTCATGTAGTCTGTGAATTGTATCGTGAGTATTCCAAGCATTTGGGCTAATATCCCTTATCAGTGAGTACATACCATGTGTGTGTTTTTTGTGATTGGGTTACCTCACTCAGAATAGTATTTTCTAGCTTCATCCACTTGCCTAAGAATTTCCTGAAGTCATTGTTTTTTAAAGGTGAGTAGTACTCCCATTGTGTAAATGTACCACAATTTTTGTATCCATTTATCTGTTGAAGGACATCTGGTTCTTTCCAGATTCTGGCAATTATAAATAAGGCTGCCATGAACATAGTGGAGCATGTTTTCTTGTTACATATTAGAGATATTTTGTGTATAAGCCAGGAGGGGGTATCTGGATCCACAGATAATACTATGTTCAATTTTCTGAGGAACCACCAGACTGATTTCCAGAGTCGGTTGTACCAGCTTGCAATCCCACCAACAATGTAAGAGTGTTCCTCTTCCTCCACATCCTCACCAGCATCAGCTATCACCTGAGTTTTTGATCTTAGTCATTCTGACTGGTGTGAGTTGGGAATCTCAGGACTCTGTTGACTTGCATTTCCCAGTCTCGACACATGGCACAATAAAATTTTTGAACAGAACATCAGTGGCTTTATGCTCTGAGATCAAGAATCAGCAAATGAGACCTCATAAATTTTGCAAAACATCTGTAAGGCAAAGGACCTGTCATAGGACAAAATAGCCACCAACATATTGGTAAAAGATCTTTACCATCCTACATTGGATAGAGGACTCTATCCAATATATACAAAGAACTCAAGAAGTTT
>NC_047678.1:2990884-3061014 GCF_011762505.2 Arvicanthis niloticus | reverse complement strand
TTCATGTAGTCTGTGAATTGGTAGCGTGAGTATTCCAAGCATTTGGCTAATATCCACTGATCAGTGAGTCCTACATGTGTGGTGTTTTTGTGATTGGGTTACCTACTCAGAATAGTATTTTCTAGCTTCATCCACTGCCTAAGAATTTCCTGAAGTCATTGTTTTTTAAGGGTGAGTAGTACCCATTAGTGTAAATGTACCACAATTTTTGTATCCATTTATCTGTTGAAGACCTCTGGGTTCTTTCCAGTTCTGGCAATTATAAATAAGCGGCCATGACATAGTGGGAGCATGTTTTCCTTGTTACATATTAGAGAATATTTTTTGTGTATAAGCCCAGGAGGGGGTATCTGCATCCCACAGATAATACTTATGTTCAATTTTCTGGGAACCCCAGACTGATTTCCAGGAGTTCGTTGTACCAGCTGCAATCCCACCCCACAACATTTAAGAGTGGTTCCTCTTCCTCCATCCTCACCGCATCAGCATCACCTGAGTTTTTGATCTAGTCATCTTGACTGGTGTGAGTTGGAATCTCAGGACTCTGTTGACTTGCATTTCCAGCCTCGAACACATGGGCACAGGAATAAAATTTTTGAAACAGAACATCAGTGGCTTTGCTCTGAGATCAGAGAATCAGCAATGAGACCTCATAATTTGCAAAACATCTGTAAGGCAAAGGACACTGTCAAATAGTACAAAATAGCAACCACATATTGGTAAAAGATCTTTACCATCCTACATTGGATAGAGGACTAATATCCAATATATACAAAGAACTCAAGAAGTTTGACTCCAGAGAATCAAATACCCTATTTAAAAATGGCGTCCAGAGCTAAACAAGAATTCTCACCTTAGGAATACCAATGGCGAGAAGCACTTAAACGTATGTGTGTTGACAACTACATGTTAGAGACGATGACTCATGATGAGTATATGTTAACAAGTATATACATAAAACATATTTAATTGATCAAGTTGTCACTCCTACCATTTGAGAGTGTTTTTTTTAGGTACTCATCTGCATTAGCACTTAATGAAAATTCCAATGGCTCTTTATGACATTGTTCACTTTAAGTTCTGCATGTGATCTTTTGTGATTGCAGGAATAGATAGACTAATTCGAAATATAAATGCTTAACGCATCATTCTATACTCTGACATCCATGCACTTTGCTCCCCACTGTTGATTTGGCCATATCATACCTACTTTCTGACTGTTCTTCTTAGTTTTCCAAACTTCAGGGCTCCTATTTCACACTTTTCTATCTACTCAAATAGGCCTCCACCTGTCTTTGAGTATGAACTCACTGTGCAATAATCACTCTCCTCACAAGAATATTTTCACAAATCTTCTCACTCTAAAGAGTGAGTCTCCATAACAATGATAATTTATATCTTCCATAATAAGCATTATTTGTATAGGCCAAAATACCCAAGATCCACTGAAACATTTAAACACGTGGAAATTTGTGTTGTTATATTTTTCATTTATAGTGGCATGAAAATTAAAGAGGACAAACCATATCTTTGCCTTTAACACTTGGTAGTGTCTTTAATTTCAAAACCAAAAAGATTTAAAGTGGTGCTTAGAGCATAATTTTCAAATAGATACACTTGTTATAGAATGTTAATGAGAGAATTTGTTAATATACCAAGTTAATTCATTCATTTAATTGGTAAATGAGTTTATTCATAAAGGCTAAAACTGGCCTCCCATTTCATATTTTTTTGATGAATGAATGCTATTTGTGACCCATTAATGACCAAGTTATTTATATTTAAACAAAAAACTATAAACCAGACGTAATTTTCTTTTCTGTGCAAAGATGGTCTAGTTTTAGACAGATACTTTGTAAGCATGTCTTTTACAACTGTGGAATTATTTTCACTACAATGTAGATAGTTAGATGGGATTTTTGTGGAGAATTATTTTTTAATATTACTCAATAAATGAGAAAAGGAATGCAGAACACAATTTTCAGTCAAAAGACTAGAGTTCTTTGTCATCTGTGCATTTACAATAACCTGCGAGCAAACCTTTTTGTAGTTCCCTCAGAAGTTCTACCCTCCATAGCATCGCACAATTGTCATCAGAGTCTTTTCTCAATATGCTTGCAACCAGTACAGTCATGCTCACAGATACCCAGGCTTTCCACCTATATGACTCACACAGGCTACCTCAGCATCTTTGCAGCTTTCTCTTTCTCTACAATGAGAGAACGAGCACAGAATTGTTTTTGATCTTGTTTTATTTATTAATAACATCAATTTCTGTTAGTGTTAGTCACTTTGAAAGGCATTAGTCAAGTTTCCATGTATGGGTGCTATCTCCAGATAACAATCATTGTCTGAAAATTGGTACGCATTTTAGTATTAGTAATATGCACTCCTGAGTTAATATATTCTCTGTAAGAAGAAATTATATGATAAGTTGTAACTAGGTAATTACCTCACCTTTATGAAAAGGCAGCTTGGGTTACATAAACTACCCGAAAGGATGAATATCAAATGCATCTTCCCTTCTTCACCTCAATCACAGACATTCCATCTTATCTATCTATGGCTTAGCATCTGCAAAGATGGACCTGTTTAAGTATGGACTTAAATTTTATTTACATCTCTAGCTTTTTAAATATGAATTTAACTTTGTTCTATATCTCTGGTTTTGAAATGCCTTGGCAATTTTGGAAGCATGTTCCAGATTGCAGCTTCTGTTGATCTATTTCTCTAGTAGTTAAAAAAGAACAGTGGCCATCTAGCATGTGCAATAACTTGACATAAACTAGCACAAATCACTCATTGTTTGATACCACCACACAATGTAGATGACCCTAAATATTTAAGTACTACATACCATTATTTGAATAAAATGACAGTTTTGACTATTTCTTGTCTAGTGTCACTGAGGTATCCATACAGAATTCTAACATTTTCATTTGTAGTAACATTAAATTGAGTGGCATTTATTTCCTGGTGGCTATACTTTTAGGTATAGTGAATTATTCTGGAGAAAAATGATAAAACATAATTCATGTTAGAAGGCAAATGCATATTAGTAGATGGAAGGCATTGAAATCTCTTAGATCATTGTTTTGTTGTTGTTGTGACCTAGATTTAGCACTCTGAATACAAGAGATAGCTTCCAAATTTAAGAGAGTTTTAACAAGTCATTTCCAGTGAAAGTCTTTCAGATACATTCAAAAATGGAAATACCTTGAATTATTAAGTTAAAAAGAACCTTTTAATAGAAACAATTAGATAAAATAAGAGACTAGACACACACATAGACATATACATATACATACAAACACACACAGAGACACACATCATCATCATCATCTTTATCATGATCATCATCATCATCCTAACAGAGAAGAGTTTTTCTATGTAAGTTATATCATAGAAATAGGTACTTGAAAGAATTCGCATATTGGCATCTCAGGAGAAATTGCTACTATCTCAAATTACCTTAAATACTGTCTTATAGTCTCAGTGGCAATCTAAATATTTTGCTCAGCTAGCATTTGGAAATAAACATCATCTCATTTTTATTCTCACAAACAGTAATTTTCCATCATGTCACTATGGTATTTGATGCTGAGAAGATGAAACAATATGCATACCCCTTTGTAGCCTACAACTATAATCTGGATGTTCTGAAAGAATGAATAAAATGACAAGAACAAGCAACCGTTTTCTACTAATATGGGCCATTCTGACTGCTTTGGATCATCGCAAAAAATAAATAAATAAATACAATAAGGTCATTTATGGAATGTTTCTGAAGATCAAAAGAAATGCCAGGTTGCTTTCAGCTTAAATGAAGAAAATTCTAAGATAAACCTTCTATTCAAAGAGAGGTTTGTGGTGTTCTGAGCATTCAGAGAGGAATGAAAAGCATGGATATCATACTGTGGAGTTCATTATCAGGGAACCAACAGAAAGTCCACATGTAAGTGCTCGGTGAAGTTGTGAGTGAGAACAAGCAGGCCTTGTGATAAGCAGCATGAAAGTAATGAAGAGAATCAAATGACATAAAATAATGTCTGTTACCTTTGGTTTAATGCCATAAAATTTAGTATATAACTCCTGTATTTTAATTGTTACACTCACACAATTAAATAATTTTAACATTGTAAATTAAGAATGATAAGTCTAAAAGAATTGTAGTTGATGGAAGAACCCACTATATATAGATAAAGCTCTTCCAGGAGGCCATAAGTCATTTAAATGGGTATTCCATTGATGAGATGGCCACCTGCTTATGAATAATTGCTCGAAGAAGCCCATTTTTCTCTTCTGGACTAGCTAGAACCACAGTGGCTATAGGGAGAAACTAGAACCAACAAATTACCTTATTGTCCACATTGTGTGCAACAAACTGTCCACCCAGGCAACATGAGCCCTTGGTACAATATTGCCAAGTCTGTGATAGCAGTAATAGCCACTTTTGACTGAATCTGATGTTCTCTCTACAGAATCAAACTCACACATGTTAATGTAAACCCAGTGAGTAGCTCATGGCTCAGAAGGACCTAATGTGGAAAACTCCTTCTCTTCTTCTAAGTGAAGATGATGTGCCTTCCAAATTCCATCTAAATAATTATGTTTATGTCCAAAGGATTATGCTTCTGTCAGTTTTAGACAGAGAAACTTCTTTTTACAGTTGTCAGTGTTGACTGCAGAGACTCTTAACCTGATAAACATCATAGGAAAATTGACAGTAAGTGTCTGTGCTTACTTATTCGGCCGAGATCACGTGATACGGCCATAAGGAATGAAATCGGGCTGAGATTGGAGGGGCCACAGTCAGACTGATCAAGTGACAAGTTTATTGAGAGCAATTAGATTTTTTATTCTTTTATTGGTAACAGAATGTAATAGCAATTTTCAATATCAATACAGTTGTAGTTGCCAGAGGACACAATGACATTTTCAAGCTCTACAGGGTGCAGCCACCAGCGCTATAACCAGATTCACCTGAGAGGAAGGCTGGGAATGAAAGGGGGATTGGAGGACAAGAAGAGATAAGGCCAAGACAAAGTTCTCTGATCAAGGCCCCAGTTTAATATTTTGCTTTCACATATAAAAGAGGTAAGCCTCACCCCCCAGAGTCTCTTTTCGGTTCAGCCCAGGGACTGGGTAAGGAGACAGCAGCTGGAAGGTGTCAAGGCTAGCTCAGGCAGGTGGCCCATTCTTCTTAGTTCCTGTAACAGACTGCAGGGTGGCAATGCCTCCTCCTAGGTCCTACTGTTGTTTGGTCTATTGTGGTAAATGGCTCGCAGGCCTGTTCAGGCCTGGGGGAAGGGCACAACAGGGTACACAAGACAAATGTCTAAGATAAATTGTCCTGTCAAGTTTCCATGCTTCCTTGACTATTTGGAAAACATACTGAGATATACACAGAGTCCCAAAGGCTTCACTGCCTAAGGGAGTGCATCAGTCTCAGGAACTGGAAGACACATTGTGCCCTAGGAGGCATGAACTCTAACCTGAAAACCTATGACACATGCCTCTTAAGGCAATTAAGCCAAGCTAACTCCATGGTTCCCTGATCCCATCCATAATTAGAATATGTATACCACCTCCTCCAGAGTTTAGGAAACTGTACAGAAGAAAAACTGTAAAAACCACAAGATAAGGAGAAGTTGCTGCAGGAGGAAGAGTTGGGAAACACTGACCTTCATGCATGGGAGGCCTGTCTGCATTCTTGAACTCAACTGTAACTACTTGAACAAGATGCCAGAAGATCAAGTCTTTCATTACCCTGCCATGGAAGACTCATGGAACTCCACCACTTCCTAAAGATTTTAGGCAACTGATATTTTTTATTGGATATTTTCTTTATTTACATTTCAAATGTTTTCCCATTTCCCAGTTTCTCCCCACCCTCGGAAACCCCTAATCCCATCCCCCTCCCCCTGCTTCTATAATAGTGTTCTCCCACCTACCCTTCCACTCCCATTTTACCGCTTAGCGCCCTAGCATTGCCCTACAGTGGGGTATGGAGCTTTCACAGGACCAATGGCTTCTCCTCACATTGATGCCAGACAAGGCCATCATCTGCTACATATGCAGCTAGAGCCATGGATCCCTCCATGTGTACTCTTTGGTTGATGGTTTAGTCCCTGAGAGCTCTGGGGCATCTGGTTGGTTGATACTGTTTCTTCATTTGACTGCAATTAACGTTTGATAGGGGAGAGAAAACCATTTTCTTCACTGTTGTAGCTACTGTTAACGTATCTTTATTTGTAAAGAAATTCATCCACTTGTCTGTAAACAATCCTATAAGCCTCATTGAGTCTCAGACATATATGTGCACACATACACACACACACACAGACACACACACACACATAAAATGAGGGTAGCTGGAGAAAATGGGGTTTAGCAAAAATGGGACAAAGCAAGTAATTTGGGATGAATATAAGTTACATGCATGTAGTTTATGTTCTTGTAGGTCAAAACAATAAGGCAATTCACCATTGTGGATAATTAATATATACTAAAAAAAAACACAGAATGATTATTGTTATTGCTCAGTTGTTATATCAACAGTGGCACTACTTTGAAGTCTCCAATACTAAAATAAAAGTCTTAAAATGTCAAGTAATTTTAAGACTCTATCATTTAATTAAAATATTTCTTCATAAAAATTATATCACACTGAACACTTGACTCTATAAGGAATTCAGACATCCAGTGGATGAGAAATACTGCAATGGAGACAAAGTAATGGTAATGGAGACAAAGTCAGGACTGCAACAGAATGAGTGAGCCCATAGTTTATCAGAACTGAAGAAATAAGACAGGCAAAGTCTCACAGTAATTTTATTTATTTTATGAAAATACTAGGAGAAAGAACAATAACACATCATCCACTGATCATAGCCTGAGTATTTGGGAAGGAGAAAAATAGCGGCTTTCTTTCAAAGGTAAAATAAGGATGAAAGATGAGATGGAATAAGAATATAACTAGACTAGAAAATGACTGGAATGAAATATGAACAAGGACAAGTGAAAGGTTAGGTAAAGGGAATAATGACCAGTCATAGGTACTCCAAGGGGCAAGCAGAATAAGAAGGTGCATTCTACAGATCTGGTTCTCTCACTGAGACTGAGGGCTTTGAGAGATTGTACAGACATTTGAAGGAGTAAATGGTTCTCTTTGGTTATTTATGTTTTGTGCTTGTCAAAAATGCTTCTATTAGCCTAACTCCCTCTGAGCTGCCTATGAAAAGACTTACTGCTAAACCATACAGGCAGTTAAAAGAAATCATATGTGAGGAGTAAGAAAACAACCAGAGGGCTGAATATAAACACAATATATTATATACCCACATGGTTTAATTGTAACTTAAGAAAACTAATAAAAAGAATTAGCATTTTATATTATCAAGTAGTAGGACCACCTTTGATTTTAGGTTTCTGTTCTTCAAAATGGCTTTTTATTTTATTAAATGTAAACATCAAGACGGTGGTCACTGAAAGATGTATAAAAAAAAAATCTTAGAATTTGGGGGGCCAAAACAAAAGATGACATATTGACAGCCACTACAAAGAAGCAAGAATCCATTCAGATTCCTCTTGTGTTAACTGGAGTACTGAGCAGAAAATGTTCTCAGAGCAAAAAAGGCACTTTACCTAAGGAGAGTAAACAAGGGACATAAAAATTATTGATTCTCACTTTGAGTCTGTCACAGAATCAGATGTTTGAATAGTAAACATATTCTAGAAATCCCCTGAGTAACTCCATTAGACCTGTGTTTAAGGTTAATTTTAAGCTTTGATAATGGATTAAAAAAAAAAGAAAGAGGGAGAGAAAGGTGGCATTATAGGGAAAGCACCACAGAACATTTGTGAGCAAGGCTATTTTCCCATCCTGTGTGTTTAGCCTACCTTCAGGAAGGTCAGTCTGCTAAGCACCACCATGTATAGACAGAACCCTCTATTTGAAAGCCCATTGTCTATTTTTTAAAAGAAATAAGGACTCTGAATGTAGTTTTTAGCAGAGACTGCATTATCAGTGAAATTTAAAATGTCCAGGGAAACATAAGTGAGAGTGGACAGTTAGGGAAGAGTGTATTTTTCCTGGTGTGTAAGTCTCTTATGACTTCTGCCATTTACAATAGACAAGGCTGAGAGCCATGTCTGCAGGCCTGCCCTTAACCAATGTGCTAACCTTCTGTGATGATTGACTCATTGTGACTGGGTCTTATAGTGGTTATAACCATGTATGCATTGATCTATTTGACTAGATTAAAAAGAAAAAATAAGATGTGGTGGAATAATATATCATTAACTGAGTAAAAATGTAATGACATTAAATGAATTGAAGGAATTAGGTTGTAGACATTTGTAAAGCCATTAGTAATGGCATGAGAGTTGAATGGGCAATTATGACTTTAGATATGAGAGGGCCCTTTAAAAACATCCTGGGTTAACCTCATTGTAAAGATAAGGAACTGGGTTTCCAGTAGGGTAATGCACTGTAGGTTCAGGCTTTCTAATGTTTCTACGTGCTGTTCATTCTAGAACAAACTTGTCAAAAGGTAATTATTACTGGTAAGTATCACACAAGGGTTACCAGAAAAGGGCTACAGTTCTTTGGAATGGACCATTGGTAACAAGTAGGTTAAGCTAGCATCATTCTTCATCTACTCCTTCATCTTTTTTCCTGGGGGCTATCCATATTAGTCTACAGGGAACCCAGCTTCTCCAGGGGTCAATCTGTACCCTGTGAAGTGTGGCTCTCTACAAACTCTTAATTTAGGAATACCTGGATTCTCTCCAGTGTAGGCAAAGAGCAGGCTGTGGAGCCTCTGTCTCCAACACACATGCAATGCCAGACTTATCTGGGCTTAGAGTTTGAAGGATGAAAATGAATTAGTATGCAGGAAGAATGAAAACCACAGGTGTGTTTTTTCCCAGTACTCTAGGGAAAGGAGTGCTAAAATAAACAAACAACAAATAGTTTGAAACAGTTCTTGTGGATTCTTTTTTTTTTTTTTTTTTTTTTTTCTGGTTCAACTCCTACTTTGATGTGAAATACCAGCATCAGAAGCCTTCATAATAAGTGATTTCTATAATCTCTGGGAAGGTGTGTGTGTGTGTGTGTGTGTGTGTGTGTGTGTGAAGTTTGTATGTATTTTTGAGTGTGTGTGCTGCAGTATGGTATGCTGTGTGAGTGTGTGTGTATGTGTGTGTGTGTGTGTGAGTATGTGGGTGTGTGTGTATTTAATTTTTGTTAAATGTAAACACTTAAGTAGTATCTAAACTAATAAAATGAATATTTTGAACAATTAACCTTATAAATTTAGTTTAACATTGTCCCATAATTTTAAAATACAATAAATTTAAAGACACATATAACTTTATTATATATATTATATATATTTATCATATAACTTTATTTATCTATCTGTCCTATCTGAAAAACTGCCTTTTACTGTGCATTTCTGTTCCTGGATCTCAGGATTTTCCCAGGATTCCAATATCCTAATTTTCTAGTTCACAAGCAACCTCTTGGAAATGAGACAGGTCCATGGTATACATGGGTCTAACAAGAGGATGGGTTGTAGTCACTTAGAAGAATCTAATTTCTGGGAACAGGGAGCTTATCCCCACAGTACAGTTCTTCTTATACAAGGATATACTTACAGTACAGTTCTTATTACACATGACACACTGAAGAAATGGCCTTGAGAGTTCCCAGTTTGCCATCTTCACCATGGTTGCTAACAAATATCTATATTATTCAAATCTTCTAGTGGGAAAATATTACCTAAATCAAATGAGTATATAAAATCCATCTCCTCTTATTCTTCCCCTCACTGCTCTGCCCTACTGTCCTCCCCTGTCATCTAAGAAAACCAGTAGTTGCAAAGTCTTAAACACAATACTATTTAACTAGAATGTCTTTGGGAGAAATGCAATGGTGCATATATTAGCGTCAAGTGTGTGTAAAGCAACATGGACCAGGCACATATGAAGCTCATAATGATTAGAGGGAATACATCATATCTAAAAAATAAGTAAAAGAAAATTTGGCTGACTAAGTGAAGCAAATCTCTTGTGTTTAAAACATCTAGTTAACAGAATCAGTTTCTTACCTGACTCTTATAAGCCCACTGTTCCTCCTATAACAAATACAATTAGGCATAGGGGTTCTTTACCAAAATTTTTCTTTTCACTTGTAATTCATGCATTTTTTTTGTCTGAGGTGTAGAAATCTAGCCATACCCTAACTTTGTGACTTACTGATAGGACCACCCACCAGTCTCCAAAATTATAACCCAGAATTGCTCCTGTCTAAAGGAAATACAGAGCAAAGAGTAGAGCAGAGTGAAGGAAAGGCCATCCAGAGACTGCCCCACCTGGGGATCCATCCCTCATGCAGACACCAAACCTGACACTATTGCGGATGTCAAGAAGTGCTTGCTGTCTCCTGAGAAGTTCTGCCAGATCCTGAGCAGATGTAGATGATCCCTGCCAACCATCAGACAGAGAACAGGGACCCCAATGGAGGAGTTAGGGAAAAAACTGAAGGAGATGAAGGGACCTTATATGGCATGAATGGGAGGGGTGGCCCTTGATCCTGTGAAGACTTGATGTTCCATTGTAGAGGAATCCTAGGGCAGTGAGAGGGGAGCAGGTAGGTAGGTAGGGGAGCACCCTCATAGAAGCAGGGTAAAGAGGAATGGAAGAGAGGGTTTGCAGAGGGGAAACTGGGGAAGAGGATAACATTTGAAATGTAACTAAATAAAATATTCAATTAAAAAATAAAAGAAAAAAGAAAAAAGTTGAAATTGTTTTCCTTTTTTATTGGATACATTATTTATTTACATTTTCAGATGTTATCCGATTTCCCCATTCTCCCCCCACGTCATAAACCCCTTATCCCAGCCTTCCTCCTTCTTTTTGCTTTTATATCATTTTAATTACATGTAAGTACTCAGGTCAGTTCTAGGTTGAGGAACTATCAATACAATAGATGCAAATAGTCAAGGAACAAGCAATACAATAAACACAAATAGTCAAAGAACAAGCAAGGCAATAAACAAAGTCCCATAATCATTCTCAAGATTACTATTTCTAAGCACTCAAATATTTTAGATGACCAAAATATCTGAGGCTACTTTTATATTCTAGCCTAAGATTTTACATTCCAGCCTGAAATTACTTCTTTGTTCTAGCCTAATGTCAGATTCCTACCTGAAGCCCATTTCCTTGTCCTTGGCCAATATCAGATTCCTATCAAGCAGCCCTAAAAGCTATCCACATCTCTCTCTTTTTTTATTTCATACATAAGACTGAACCTGTCTTAGGTTGTTCTGATAAGAATGCCTTCCTTACCCTTTATGGAATATTCATTATCAAAAGCAATGAACTTCTGTCTTAGGTTGTTAAGCCTCTGTACAAAATCTTACTCGTCCTTGGCTTGCCAGCCTTTTAAATTAATAACTCTGTTGGGGGTCAATATTAAGTTTCAAGTCATGTATTTTGGCTGCCAACATGTTGATGTTGCCAAAGACAAGCTTTAACATGATAAGCAGGAATAAAAATATTTCCAGGACAAAAAGGGATAGTGTGATCAAGCTATATATGTGAATCTTGACACTTGACCAAAATGGAAATACTGACTTCAAGCCATGGATAATTTTATCAGCAGTATCTACACCATCAAAGCTCAGCAGAGCAGCATTTTTTAAATTCATAATCTCACTATGCAAAGTTAAAACACCTAGAGAGGTGATGGAATTATGACAAATACTCTACACATGTCTTTAAACTTTTTCTTAATTATAATGACTATCACTGTAAATTTTAGAAGTAACACAAATCCATTGGTATTTGGCATGACCCTCGAAATGACTCCTTACTCTTAAACTCTGATCCTCCTTCCAATAACCTGAATAGGATAAAGATGTTCCAAATGTTTATCTAAATCTTCTTGTATACTCAACATGTGGCAACTTAACTTCTTGTGTCAAATCAATTGCAGAAGCAGTGGTTCTAACAATTAATGTAATTAAAGCTGTTATACCAGCAATAACCAAGCCCACTACCCTCTTGCTTCTGCTTAAAATGTAACTGACTTCTTATAGTACTTGCAAGCTTTAAGGACTTTAATTTATTGGCTAGACTCTGTTTCTTATCTTGAACCTCTGTCTTGGTGGGGTTGTAAATAGGGAAATGAGAACTTTTCATTTAATTGGGGTTCCAAGGTTCCCACTAAAAGAAAAATCACCACTTGCCATGTATTAGTATGATTAGTATGATTTTGAGCCATTAAATATAGCCTGGGATTGTGATCATTAGTGTTTTCCAGGATTCCTAAGGATTCTCTGTGTAACCATCCAAAAGAAGAAAAATTACAGGAACACAATATTCCTGCATACATTATCTTCCCAAACAAAAATCATAAACACTGAACACAGCAGGTTTATCAAACAGATCCTGTTTGCATGACATAAGAATATACATAGCACTGGCTATACTACACATTCACAACATGGTTAGAATATATAACTTTTGGATCATAAAATATAAGTCACATTTTCACTGGAATGTTGTAAGTACCTGGCAGGTTTTCTTTGCATCTTAGAGGCTGTACAGACCCAGCCTATAGAGACAGACCCAAGTATCTTCCGTCAGAGTTATAAATAGGTCTCTGCCTTCATACCCCTCTCAGTGTAGAGAATTATCTGATTTAAACCTGTGTAGCCCTTATGTATACTGCCACAGTCTCTGAGTTTTTATGTTTATCAGTCTTGTTGTGCCTAGAAAACACCATTTCCTTGAAGTCTCCCAAAACCTCTAGCTCTCACTATTTTTCCGCCTAGACAACATAGGCTCCTGTGCCTTAAGGGGGAAGAGTCTGATGAAGATATCACATTTCTGAATATAAAGGGAATAATATAGAGGAAGTTTCTTCTACAGAAGAAGGCAATGGTATGTGTCTGTGAGTAGTTGAAAAGATCTAGAATTTGGTCTCTAGGATTGTTTTTTATTAGCTTATTCAATATTCATACATAACTACATATATAATCTGGTATTCTATTGTTAAGTTGCAGTTAATAGCAAGTAAGTACAATTGATATCACAAGTGGTAATGACTTAATGTTTCTTATTTCTACATACCCTGTATTTTTAGCTAGGAAATTAGTCACCTTTCTCATAAGCATAAGTGGGCAGTTCAATTTATAATAAGTTGGATACTTTAAAATGAACACAAGAAAATTTTCTTTATATTTTAAAAGTTATAATTCCAAGGAGTGGACAATAGCATTTTCTTTGTAACACCCACTCTGTCTTTGGTGCACAACATTAATATGTTGAGTCAGTTACAACAAAAGAACAATCTTTTTTCTGCCTTAAGGTATTTTCACCTTGGCGAGGCAAAATCATGATAAAATTCCTTCTGCCTTGTTGCAAATTGAGTTGAATGAAGCTGAGGTCTGTATTTTCACTTTTTGTTTCTGAACATTCTATTCATTGACTCATTTGTCAATTGGCATGCGGTTACTTTCAGTCATGCTCACTTGAGTTTAGACTTCAATATTTGAGGTATGGAGCTGCTTCATGGATATGGAAGAAACAATTATGTTGTGTAGGGTACACAAGGGTGATGTGGGGTGGGCTGATCTTGCACCTTGTGTTATTTGACAGAAAAAGCAAGAATGAAAGGAGCAGGGAAAGGGGGCTGTGTGTAAAAGTCAGCTATAATTCATAGTATCTGAGTCTCATGAATGACAGAGACAAAGTACTAGGATATAAGAACACATACATTTGACAGGAGGTTGTGTTTTATGAGGGAAAGTTTCCTGTACAAAATAGGTGAGAAATATTATTTTAGAATAATTTTTAAGGCTTTTCGACATTCTAAAGAGTTAAACCCTAATGCTTACTGCCTAAGCAAAGGATGAGGTGAGGCATCTGAAAGTATCTGGATGTGTCACAGGAAAGACAAGAAATAGAAGGCTCACAGAAAAGAGAATGTTACTTAGAACAATTACATAAAGGAAGAGGCACAGCAATTTGTGTAATTTCAGAGGAGAGTCATGGAAAGAAGTAAGAAATGAGGAGCACAATGTAGGAGGCAAAATAGATGACACTCATCTCACCACTGTAGGAAGGGCTTACCTGGATCTTTGGTGGGGAAACTTTGTCTCATCTTGGTGGGGGGTGGGGGGGGGATGATCAAGTAGCTATGAGAGAGTGGCAGGGCAGTTTAGGTCTTGAAACTGAAGTGGAGTCTCTGTAGCTTCCTTGGAACTGTGTCTTAATAACATGCTTTGCTTTAGGTTTGGGCAATATCTTATACTGATGCAGAGAGAAGCAAATATGCTTGTGTTTAGAGACGCTGGCATAGATGGCTGTAGAGTAGCTCTGCCCTCTGACAGTCTGCTTTCCCTCTCTGAGTCAAACAATGAAGTGAAGTAAAAGGAGCCAGAGAAAAAAAAGTAAAAGTGAAATCCTTATTATGAAGGAGAGAGGGAAACTTTTAGAAGGAAAACAAGTTCTGCTTATCTTCTGTTAGTACTTCTAGGTACACACTATATAGGGTCATACACATAGCTGTGATTCGAACCACAGAAGGCAAGTCATGGACCCAGCCCCTGTTTGGAAAAGTCTTATTCAAAGAGCCTTGCCTCTCTGTATCCTTTCACAGACATACACTTCAAAGTTATTCCACTATCAATTAATAGTTTCAACTTTAGAGGAGTAAAGCTACTCTGGTTGCACCACTCTAAGATTACTGACTGCAAGTGCCTGGCATACATCTCAACTTTAGTAACTGAATAGGTCATTACTGCCCAGTTCTCTGATGTCTTTCCTTTTCTTTAAGTATTTACTCTGCCATTTTAAAATGTAAATGAACTCCACAACCTCTTGTTAATATTACAACAGAAGAATATCTTTCTTAAGACCCTGGGCATTACCTTTTGGAAGAACAATCATGAGCAACGATATTACCTGGTTCCTGGGATGATAAGAACCCAAATCCAATGTGTACAATTATTAGCAAGCACAGATGGCCTAGTTATAGAATAAAACACATGAGAACTCAAAAACAACCTCTCATACAAAATTCTCCTGAATGTTCACAGGTGCTCACACCTCAGCCTTTTTTCTCAAAAATATTGCTATAATTCTGAGTTACAATTCTTCTTTATCAGTAGAACTTTGACCAAAGCAACATTTCTGTGTCTAGTGCAATTGAGTAACACAGAGAAGGGTAAAGATATTTGCCTGGGCCCAAAGAAGAGGGAGGATTCTTTGAGGATCTGATATGTACAAGAAACTGCATTTTTGTTAATAGTTTCATGTAAGTATAATAATACTTAAGAGAGCATGATTTCTCCCAGTTTTTTTCTTCTCGGAATGAAGAATGAAGTTGTGATATCTCCAATTTCATAATTGATAGTAAATATATGTCTAAATTACTATAACAATTGCATAAATATTTTTTGACCACTTCACATCTTACTAGCATTCTGCAATGGTTATCGCAGCACTATCTTAATGCTCTAGGGTAGTGGTTCTTAATCTTCCTAATGCTGTGATGCATTAATGCATTTCTTCATGTTGTGGTAAACCCCAACCAGAACATCATTGCAACTTCATAACTGTAATTTTGCTACAAAAAAAATCAAAATGTAAGTATCTAATATACAGAATATCTGATATGTGACTCTAAAGGGGTCATGACCCACAGGTTGTGAACAACGCCCTAGAGCTTGTACACTCGCATTCCTCCATACAGTTTTTAGTTCATTAAATTTTAAGATCAAAACATGCATGAAAGATGTCTTGTAACTTTCTTTTAACAACCACTATATTTTTTTTGGACAAATACTTTTCCAGTTTGTCTGAAATATAATTGCTTACAAAGTGATAACAGTAGAATCTAAATCACAAGATTTAGCAATCGATTTAAAAGTGTTTTAGAAAATATGCAAATAATAGATTAATAGTAGGAAAATCAAATGGTCAACTGGTTGGTGGGGTCAGAAGTCTGATGTGGATGGAGCCACCCACCCTTCACAGAATTTTAATGCAGAATTGCTCCGGTGTAAAGTAAATGCAGGGACAAGGAGTGGAATACAGACTGAGGGAGGCACCATCCAGGGACTGTCCCACCTGGGAGTTCATCCCATGTGCAGCCACCAAACCAAGACACTTGCTGATGCTGAGAAGTGCTTGCTGACAAGAAGCTGATGTAGTTGTCTTCTGATAGGCTCCGTCAAATCCTTCTGGATGCAGATGTGAATGCTTGCAGCCAAACATCAGGCTGAGCAATGAGAACCCCAGTGGAGGAGTTGGGACAAAGACTGAAGAAGCTGAAGGAGTTTTCAAACCCATGGGAGGAACAACAATATCAACCAACCAGACCCCCCTACCCTAGAGCTCCTAGGGACTAAACCACCAACCAAAGAATACACATGAAGATCCATGGTTCCAGCTGTATACATGGCAGAGGATGGCCTTGTCTGGCATCAATGGGAAGGGAAGCCCTGGGTCCTGTGAAAGCTTGATGCCCCAAGCATTGTGTAGGGGAATGATAGAGCAGTGGGGCAGCAGTGGGAGAGTGGGTAGGTAAGCATTCTTGTGGAGGCAGGGGGAGGGGGATGGAGTGGGGGGTTCAGGGGAAATAACTGGAGGGGGGATAACATTTGAAATGTAAATAAACAAAGTAACCAATAAAATAAGCAATAAATAAAATTCTCTTTATTATGTAGCCATCATAAAATCATGATTTGCTGTATTAAATGTGTCCTACTTTAAGGTTACAAGTTAGTATGCTTTTAAAATAACTAATCACTTGCCAGTGTTGAGAAATTCACTGCTCTGGGACAAGGTGGGCAGAGGTGTAGGGAGTGAAAAAGAACAATGTATAATGACACAGATATATGCTAATGTCATGATAAAACCGATCACTCAGTATGCTGACTAACAATCAGCTTTATAAAGGAACAAAGAAAAAGAGATAGTTTTTGCTTTCTTACGAATGTTTGCTAAATGAAATGGTTTCTTTACAGTTGTTAATTATACATACCCAAGGAAAATTATTCTGTCTACCAACATCAATGATTAGCTTATGGTGACCTAAGTAAAATTTTTCTGAGGAACTCCACTGGAATAAAAACTATACAGAAATTCGGAGTATTGTGAACATTAGCTGACAGCAATTTATTCTTTGAAAACTTCATGTTAAAAGTAAAAATTAAACAATTAGCTACTTCAAAATGACATGAGATTTACTCAAGCAAAGATATTAGTAAAGCTGAATGAAGGGATACAGAAAAAAATCAAACTAAATTAAATAAAAGCATCCAATGATGGAGAAACATCCCAAAATCCAGAAGAGAGATAGCACTTCCCTACTTCACAATGAATAAAAAAAGAAGTCATTACCCACACTTAGAGAAAAGCCATATGAGCTATGAATGGTGATGTTCAGCAGACACTGACTCTCACATATAAATATTTTACTTACCAACAGCAGGTTCACCGTAAAAGAAAATAAATGGGGAAAAAAAATCCCTGATGTTTTAGCATTCTGTTCTGCTAGTGTGTCTCATATACTCAACATAATCCAAAGCCAGTTGGTATATTTTTATTCGGAAAATTATTTATTCCAGGACACATAACTTAGTGCATGTGTAGAGACAAGACGTGCAGGAAAAGGCTTGCTATAATTGTCTCTCAGCATCCACCTATATCCTTTGCTTAAATTAAAAGACATTCATGCTCAACTCAAGGAGGAAGCAAGGTGTTATCAAGTCAAATCATCAAATCATTCAGAATCTCAGCTTTAGTCTACTATAGTGATCAAAAGCTGTTTGAGGAATTAATTAACCTAATATGCATGTACTGTAGACCTCACTGTCTCTATTTTCCAGGGCATTTCTTTGGCTTCTCCCATACTCATTCCATATACCCAACATGTATTCCTCACAACTTTCATAGCTGTTTAAGGACTGTAAAGAGGTGATTGCTGTAGGTGAGCAAGTTTTATTCCAGTTTCTTTTATTATTTATTCTTGTGATTTAAAAAAAAATAATGTATTTTTTTGTTTCTTGTGTGTGTGTGTGTGTGTGTGTGTGTGTGCATCTGTGTGAGTTTGTGCACATGAGTACAGGTATACATGGAGGGCTTAAGAGGGTGTTTGAACTCACAGAACTACAACTGATGGATGTGAGCTATCTTATGAGTACTAGGAACTGAACTCTGGTCTTCTGGGAGAGCAGGAAACTATCTTAACAGTGGATCCATTATTCTGTTATGTTATTTTATTTTGTTTTGTTTTTATGGCTTTGACTGGATCACAGCATCTTTTGCCATCTTTTGTAAACTTGGTTCTCAAACCTACCTTCTTTAGAGAAGCAGGGAGAGAAACTATTTCACAGTTACAAAGGATATTTCATTGTGTTTCTCCCATCTGTCTTCAGTCAACATTCAGGACTTTAGTTTGTTTAGGGTCCTCAGAATCATCTATACTCTTAAAATAATGAACCACTTCTTCCTAGCCCTGGGCACCTTAACATTCTCAAAGCATGTGTGTGCTCAAGTTAGTATACCATATTAAACTGTGCCGACCCTTACTTTTTGTGTAACGTTATACGACTTTCTGAGTTCACAAGTGACTCTTTTCAGTTTGGTCCTTGCTTATTGCTTCAGAATATTTTTCCCTTTCCTTTCATTTTATACTAACACTAAAAGTATACCCATGGCCTCAAAATTACCTAGGTTCACTCTTGTTATCATTTACAAAGTAGGCAACTTCTGCCTTAGCTACTTAATCCCAGCATCCTAACTGAAGATTGACAGCTTCTCACAGCCAATGCAACAAGCTTCCCTCACAATGTTTTCTACTCTCTACAATAGAGGTATAAATTCCCCCCTTATTCTGCACATATCTAATTCTACATTTTAAAAAAAACTTATTTTCCCCAGTGGACTGCTGCATAGTTTAGCATATGTTCCCATAGTATCTAGCACTTTGTTGTAAATTACCACTGAAAGTATGTATACAGTACAATTGAATTGAATTTCTGCTAAATATCCTTTGAACGATGATTTGGAAATGTCCTCTTTGTAGCTTTATAGCAGCCGATAGCTGACAAAAGTTGTAGTTCATTCTTATAAAAAGGGATATCAATGTATACATATGAATCAATATATATATAATCAATATACATATATATTCTTTTCTCTCTATCTTGTGTGTGTGTACATTGTGTGTGTGTGTGTTATATTCTTTTCTCTCTATCTTGTGTGTGTGTACATTGTGTGTGTGTGTGTGTGTGTGTGTGTGTGTGTGTCTGTGTACATGAGTATGCCTGCAGAGTCCAGAAGAGGATTTTGAAACCCCAGGAGCTGGAGGAACAGATGGATGTGAGCTGCATCACAGAGATGCTGGGAACTGAATTCCAGTTTTCTTAAAGAGCATCAAGTATTCTGATGGCTGGACCATCTTACCAGCCACATTAAAATTGATTCCTATCTTATTGTCTAATATTTTTAATTACCGGTACAATTCTGCAGTTATTTCTAATAAGTATGAGGAAAACAACAAGATAATTGCTCAACAGCATTTACAATTTATTCATATTGAGTCAGGTTGGGAGATTTAACACAGGCAATTTTACCAAGCGGCACCCTGGTGTCTACCAGTTATTTTCCACTGTTGTTCTTTGATGATGAATAGTTGTGTAACTGGCATGTACTTATCACTTCCTTCTTGACACTATAAACTATTTTTCTCAAATATCTCACTTCCTATGTGATTATTTAATGAGCGAAAGTCCAGTAAAATGGAAAGTGCATTTTCTTTTTTTTCAAAAGTGTTTTTATACATTAAAATTTATATGGCTCCATTTTCCAATTGTCTTTTGAATCATTAGATAAATAAATTCTGAGGAAAAATAATTCTGAAAATTATGGTATGCTATGGCAACTTTCAGGATTTGCCAAGCAGCTCACTAAAAAATCAAATAAAAATTAAAGGAAACAGTGATTTGGTTAAAGCAATCATTTCTTAAACTTACTTGTACACAGAACCTGTAACGCTACAGTTGCTATTAATATCCTTAGTACTTGTGGTAGTTTGAATATACTTGGGCCAGGGCCATTAGAAGACACCACTAGGAGGTGTGGCCTTGTTGAAGGAGGTGTGGCCTTGTAGAAGGAGGTGTGTGTTAGGAGCCGCGTGAACATGATGACATTCGCCATTACAAGATGGTGCGGGCATCCTGTCCTCCCACTAGTAAACAACTGACTGTGCAGGTGCAAAAGGCAAAAAGCTCGCCAAAGTCACTGCCCATCCCGGGGCGTATTATGGGTAATGAGTGAACAGCCAATCAGAAGTGAACACGTCACTCTAGGGTGTATATAAGCAGTGCCTTTTCCGGGCTTTGGGTCTTTCCGCTTCTGCTTATACAAGAATAAAGCCTCACTGTGGTAACCACCCGAACACTGCCTCACGTGTCTCTTTTGCGGGCGAAGGGGACACAGAGGGGCTCGGAACAGGTGTGGTCTTGGAGGGAGTGAGTCACTCTCAGGTTGGGCTTTGAAACTCTTCTCCTAGCTGCCAGAGGACAGTCTGCTTCAGGCTTCCTTTGAATGAAGATCTAGAACTCTCAGCTCCTTCTTCAGTGCCATGCCTGCCTGGAGGCTACCATGCTTCCTGCCATGATGATAATGGACTGAAACTTTGAACTGTAAGCCTGCCTCAATTAAATGTTGTCCCTTATATAAGTTGCCTTAGTCATGGTGTCTCTGCAACAGAAACCCCTAACTAAGACAGAAGTTGGTACCAGGAATTGGGATATTAGTATGATAGGCCTGACCATGCTTTTATTTGGAGGAATGTTTTTGGGGGGCATGTGGGACTTTTGTAAAGCATCAGAGTACTTTAAGTAGGGCTTAATGGGCCACTCTAGAAGAAGGATTGAAGACAGTGTTCCTGAGTGTGTTTTGAACTATGGAAACTTATCACAAGAGGCTTCAAAGGATAAGACTTCTCATACATGCCCTAGAAACTCTTCTTGTATGATATTTTGGTGAAGATTGTGGCTGCTTTTTGCCATTGTTTGAAACAGTTTGCCTGAGGCTAAGGTGAAGAGATTTAGATTATTTTTTTTACACAAAGAAAATCTCAAACAGCCTGCTATAAATTCTGTTGTGTTGTTGCTAAAATTCATTCTTATTAAGAGCGTTTTAATAAAAACTAGAAAACATAGAAAAGAAAAATACAAAATCTATGATTCAAAGAGTAAAGGGGCACCAGAAGTAGAATGAAGTTAAATTCTGTTTTGAAAGATATTAAATAAAATTAAGGGAATGGTGACCTTGTGGCAAGATTCCACTCAGTTAAACTTAAGCTTTTGCAGTTGAAGAAGGGCTAGTTATACCTAAGCCTTATTCTGACTTGGATATTGTTTTCATCTGGACTTTTAAAAGTAGAATAAAGTACAATCAGAAATGTAGGACACACTTGTCCAGAACTTGAGCCTGGAAGACACAGCATTTTGATCTGAATCTTGAGGAACAGAAACAATAAAAAGTTTAGGCCCAAGCATGGGGCCAAAAATACACAATTTTAATCTAGGAGAGAGAAACAAGCAGATCTGAATTCAAAGCCAGCCTGGGATAAAGCACGTACAAAGTAGAGAAAAGCTTAGGTCCAGACATGGTGGTCCATGCCTTTAATTGCAGAACTCAAAAGACAGGGGCATGCAGATATTTGAATTTAAGGTCAAGCTACAGAGCAAGATCCAGGACAACTAAAATTATGCAGAGAAGGAGTGGGAAAACAGATAGATGGTGATTATGTGACAGAACAAAGTTCCAGCCCCAGCAAGCAGCAAACCTCTGTAGCTTCGGATATGCGATTCTGGCTTTAGAATCAAGAGTAAAGACGATTAGTGGGAGAATTGATTCTGGTTAGCAGGAACTAAGCAATTAGTTGTGATTAAGAAAAGACCAGCATCACTGAGGTGAGATCTTCTGGAAAGTGGATTCTGAGAACAAAGAAGCTATGTGCTAGAAATAACCACTATTGTACCTCATGCTAGTTGCTGGACTTGGTAATGTGTAAGAGTCATCCAGATGGTACTTGTTTGAAGGTATAACATTAGCTGAAATATCCAACAAAGGGGAGAGATAACCTGTAGATACCATATCCAGAGGTTAGGCACAGCTTCTGGTTGAGGGATGGGGCCACACACTGATCTCAAAATATTAACCCAGAATTGTTCCTGTCTAAAGGAAATGCAGGGACAAAGAGTAGAGCAGAGACTTAAAGACAGGCCATCCAGAGACTGCCCCAACTAGGGATCCATCCCATTTGCAGATACCAAACCCAGACACTATTGCTGATGCCAAGAAGCACTTGCTGAGGGGAGCCTGATATGGCTGTCCCCTGAAAGGTCCTTCCAGAGCCTGACAAGTACAGAGGCAGATGCTCGCAGGCAACCATCAGACAGAGCATGGAGATCCCAATGGAGGAGTTAGGGGAAGGACTGAAGGAGCTGAAAGGGATTGCAACTCCATAGGAAGAACAACAATATCAACCAACCAGACCCTCCCCCCTCCCCCCCAGAGCTCCCAGGGACTAAACCACCAACCAAAGAATACACATGGAGGGACCCATGGCTCCAGCTGCTTATGTAGCAGAAGAGACTTTGAACTGTGGGATTTTAACATTGTTGAGACTGTTATAGACTATGGGATTTTTGAAGTTGTACTAAACATATTTTGCCTTATGTAATGCATAGGTATGGCCCCCACAGACTCCTGTGTTTGTACAATCGTGAGGGGGCCAGGGAATGAAATGCTGTGGTCTGAATATGGTTGTCCCAGGGAGTGGCCCTATTAGAGGTGTAGCCTTGTTTGAAGAGGTCCGGTCTTGTTGGAGAAAGTGTGTTATTGTGGGGTGGGCTTTTAGGCCCTCCTCCTACCTACCTGAGGAGAGTCTGCTCCTGGCTTCCTTTGGATGGAAGACATAACTTTCATCTCTTCCAGTGCCAGATCTGCTTGGACACTGCTGTGCTTCTTGCTATGATTATAATGGACTAAAACTCTGAACCTATAAGTCAGCCCCAATTAAATGCTGTACTTTATAAGAGTTGCTTTAATCATATTGCCTTTTCACAGCAGTAAAACTCAAATATGACAGTACTTGTATAACAATTTAAAATATTCTTCATGAAACTTGTGAGTTTAAAAATGAGAAAAAAATTTGACTTGCTGGTTAATCGTAATGAATTTTTTATAAGCAAACCATTAAGGCAGAGACAGATTCTAAAATACTAACATAAAAAACAATCAGTCTGTCTCAAATAAAGTAGTGAGGGATAGTGAGGTGGTTCCGTAGGCTTGCTGACAAGCCTGAAAACTTGATTTAATTTCCAGATACATGGTGTGTGTGTGTGTGTGTGTGTGTGTGTGTGTGTGTGTATACTTGTTTGGTGAGAGGAGTTAACGACTCCTCAAAGTTGTCCTTTAATGTCTGCAAGTGTGCAATGTAATGTAGGAAAACACACACACACACACATACACATGCACACATACACGCATATATACACGCACACAAGTGAAGAAATATTTAAACCAAATAAGGCAATTAGATACTCTTAACAACAACAAAATTATTTATTTGTCTTTTTTTCAAGTATCATAATTTGGGACTCTTACAAGTAATTGTTCAAGCTGAATTGAGTTACTTTAGCAGAGGACATGCATGTCCTAAAGAACATCTCTCACACAGTAGCTTCCTGGAGTCATTCCAAAAGATCAGTGTTATGTGGGAAAGGTCCTTGCTTGGATCCTAAGAAAAGCATCTGAGATGTGGTGAGCTGCCAAGACTTGGCTGAATCCTGATGATAGTCTGGGTAAGCATAGCAAGTAGACACTTATATTCTCTAAGGCAAACATGCCCCCCATCCCTAGTTCCATTTTGCAACATTGAAAAAGTGGTGGTTAACAATGCTGTGATTTACTGTACAAACATGTTTGGAGGTGCAGGCATGGATAAACACACTAGTGTATGAGTTCCCTGGCCCCCCAATTTTAGCTTTAGATTTAGTTTTTCATTTAAGCACAAAATTAAAACACATGGAGCTATCCTAAGGGACTGGGGTCTGTTTAAAATCATTCAGAATTAAGAAGCAATTTACTGTTATGTATGATTAGATAAATTTCCATTAAATGTAATTTAAAAAATGTTTCTCTTCATTTTTTATGAAGATGTCATCATGTTCTTCTGTAAAGCTCCTAAGCTTTGAGAAACAATCAAAACAGAGCAGATTCATTTCATTTACATGACTAAATAAGAAATTTTTGTCTATTTACAACAAACAAACAAACAAACAAAAATCAAAACAAAAATTCAGGAGGATTTTGAACAAAATCTTAAAGGAATGCCAACTTTGATATCACCTCTTGCTTTTGAGTCTGAAGTGTCCCCACAGAATCATGTTCGGGACATGGGCCACCTGCTGCTGGCTCTATTTTTCAAGGTTCTTGAAATATTAGGAGGATGATCTACTATACAGCTCTTAAGTCATTTCAGACAGACTATGCTCAAGCCCCATCAGTCTGCCAAAGCAGAGAGTATTGTTTCAGAGCTATATAAAAATATATTCTTTCAGAAATCTAGTATCAAAACCCAACATTATATAGAGGATATTAAACAAGAATTATTTCATTTTAAATCATACGGAAAAGAAATGCCTATTGCAGAGATGGCATTAAACAGAGGAATGAAAAAGATGGGGGAGGTAATTCCACTGTTTCTGAGAAATTGCTTTTATGAAATCACCCAGAAATTCAAAAATGCTAAGATAAATGTGCCAGGAGCAAACGTAGCAAAGTGCATGTGTGTGTGTGGGTGGGGGTGGGGGTAACTATAGATAAAGATGGAGGGAGAGAAGAGCACGGTTAATGTTTTAAAGTGTTGTCAGGAGTTTTATCATAAATGATTTAGAAAGCCTTGAGAGATTTTGAAATTATGCATCAAACTGACTTTTAAAAGATCATCAAGATTTTGTGCAAATAAGAGACATATTCTTATGTAGAACCAAAAAGTACAAGGGAAGCAGCTAACAGCTAATTGTAGCAATTAGATGGGCAAGAGATGATGCTGACCAGAAATGGATCAAAATTATGAACTTAAGAATTTGCCATAATATATGTGGCAATATTTAGAAATATTTAGAGTCACAAGGATTTCCTAAGAAATTGAATAAATGCCACTTAAAAGTAAAGAATTAAGAATATTTACAAGGCTTTGAGCCTGAGGAACTGAAATGATGCTATTTGCATGGCAGACTTTTATATTGCTCAATTGTTGATTGATGCGAGATACTATTAAAAAGGGCAACACTTTGGTGACAGCTTGCCCTGCTTTCATCAGAGTTTATAATGATGTATAAAACCTAATTCCAGGTTTCTTCCCACATGTCTATGATATTTTGATAAATCTATTCTGAAGACCCAA
Source organism: Arvicanthis niloticus (assembly GCF_011762505.2). Lineage (NCBI taxonomy): Eukaryota > Metazoa > Chordata > Mammalia > Rodentia > Muridae > Arvicanthis > Arvicanthis niloticus. Next base: position 3,035,501 of record NC_047678.1, on the reverse strand, counting down.
AGCCAGTGTACATAATAATTAGGAAAAATATTACCTGTAATCTCTGTGTTGTATGTGATTGTATGTAGATCTGGACCTCACCAGTATTTGGCTGCACAAGGATGGACCTGAGAATATTATTCATGAAGCTCTGCTTTGTTTCCAGAAGCAGATATTTCTAAGAGGCAAACAGACTGCCAATTATGTATAATGATTTGTACTCCAGTTCTGATCCTCACAAGCTTACTTTCGGCTTTCTTCTATAAAAGATGGAGTAGATACATGGAGAAATCGAGCTGGTGCCCTATTAGAAGCTCACCCTACTGATTAGCATTCATGGTGCTAGAAGTTTCTCTCTACCTTACAACAGAAGACAACTAGTTATTAATATCATACAAATTCAAACCCTGTAACAGAGACATGCTTATAAGTTATTCTGATGCAATATTAAGAAAAATAGTATGGGAATGACCAACCGGATTACATGTAAAGCTCGCTCCACCCAGATGATGCAACCCAAACATAACACCGATACAATGACCAAGAATCTGAAACTAAGCAGGTCATAGATCCTAGGGAAAAACTCACTATTATTCTGCTAAAGGAACATAGTGATAAAATGACTCTTGATGGCACATTGCTCTAGTCATTGATCAAAGCACCATCTCAATTCTTATCAGAAAAGTTTCTTGCAGAATATAGTAATTAACCCAAAAATTCTAATTGTTTTTAAAAATCTTAATTAAAATCATATATATTTCTAAAACCATTTTAGTTTTTATTCTATCTTTCCCTTCTCACAAAGTCTAGCTATAAATCATGTGTTTGTATTTGGTTGTTGTATTGTTTTGCTTTTGTATTGTGTCTTAAAGCACACACAACTGCGTGTTTTGGTGTTCATCTGACATGTTCTATGTCAGGTACCTTTTGCTAGTTGCAGAAAGTATTTATGTCCAGGAACACTCGAAACTTTATTTCTTGAAATAAGCCCTTTTGTTTTCGTATTCAAACATTTAAAACAATTGTGCTATTCTTACAAGTATTTAATTGTCTACATAGGCCAAATATCAAACAAGCAAACATCCAAAATATTTTCTGAGTACCCATAAAATCAGTAGGCAATTGTAAATCATAGATGAGCAATAGAAAATGAAGTTGGACATATACCTCTTTTTTAAAAATTTACAGAATCATGTGAAGGTAGAAGACCTGCTTTTTTCAATCAAACCAAAGAAAATACAGATTCTCATGGTTCTATCATAAAATTTTAATTCTTGAGCTGAGGAGAACTCTTGTAGTTGTCCATTCCTTGCCAGTATTTTTTTTCTTCAGCTGGAAACTTCCCAGTTGCTTGGCAGGAGACTAAGATGACCAGAACAGGGCTCAGTGCTCTGTGTTTAGTTCTCTCTTCAAATGCCTCAGATGAGTATAGCCAGAGAATTTTGCAGATGACAGACATCAGATACAATATTGCATGAATATAAGTGTGAGCATGGTGTCTAGGCTCTGTGTGAGAGTGAAAAGTGAAAACTGTACTTGAAAAAAAATGAAACACAGATAAAGTGTGCTTGCTATGAAAAATATTTGCTAGTATATGGGAAGGTAAAACAGTGATGTTCACAGCAAATTTCAACAATTTTTAAATTTAAATCTACTTATTATTAGGCAGTAATTGAAAGTTGACTCAATGGATAAAGGTGGTTAAGCAGAAGCAAGGCAACATGGGTTCAGCCCCTGAAACCAGGCAAAGGTGGAAGGAGAGAATCAACTCTGTAAAGATATCCTCTGACTTCCACACATGAGTCTTGGTATACACATCACATTCATCACACTCATAAATCATCCTGCAAGCACACACAGTAGTCAAAACTTTTAAAAACATTAACCAACACAAGATTTAATCTTGTCTCTAAGGGGAAAATCATCATTTTATATTAAAATTTCTATTTTATAACTATGATAATCTCTAGTGCATTTCTGGGAATTTCCATGGGTAACTGATATTTTTCAATAAATCTTTCTCAAATCAAGTGTTGGGAGCTGACTTTAAGCAGAAAGAGGCTAGAAAGCAGCTATCAACTTTGCAGCCATCTCAAACCATATACCCTGATAGCGACTTGTTTTTCAACAGCCTACAACAACCGAGCATACTCTGACAAACATCTTGTTTATGCCACATAGCTTGTTTTGCTGTTTAGTGACCCCAGCTGCATGGTGCTCGTGGTGGAATGTCTTCACCTGTGTTTTCCTGCTTGTGCTTATAAATAGCCAGGATTTCCTTGTAATAGAGTGAATAGGAGGTGTGAATATGGTCTATGGGAGACAGTAAACGAGACTTGACTACAGATCCTCAGTCTTGTCTCCATTCTTCACGTCTCTTCCCCTTCTTCCCCCCATTCTCTCTCTTGCTAGACCCTGACCCTCAGAGCAGAGCAGCAGAGAAGTCCGGGACATTCTGATCCCCAGCGTGGAGCAGAGTGGTCCTCAACATTCTGGCGCCCAAAGTGAGGCTCCAGCATGGGCCACAACAATCAAGTCCACATGTGAGTGAAATATGAACATGAAGTACACATGGTATTCTTACACTTTCAAAAGAATACAGATGCTAGATTCAGTTTTATATGTAATACATACTTTGTTCTCTCTCTCTTTCCCACTCCTCTCTCCTCATGAGGATAATAGATAATAAGGGCTTCATAAGGTTTTGGGGGTTTTGTTTTGTTTTTTTGTTTGTTTGTTTGTTTTGTGTCAGCATTCTACCTCTGACTTCCTAGGACAACGTTGTTTCCATATACTTTGGAAGTATATGGAACTTTATGCTTTATACTTTATAGAAGTACTATACACATCTTAATTTATTATTCCTTGGACAATTACAAACCATGCTACTTATTAGTGGTTTTATTATGCTCACATGTTTAGGTAAAGTAGTCAATGCATTTCATTATGTAAACATGATCCTAAAATTAAGTCTCCTGGACACTTACTGAAACACTGTCTTAGGAAAGCAGTGAGTCACACAATACTAAGGGAAATCTTACTGGTGATTTTAATTATGCAAAATTTCAAACTGAGGTAGATATATTTTCAAGTCTATATGTTTGTTTACATAATTGGAAGCCAAAATTTTTGAAATTCTGTGTTTCTTTCACATAGACAATAGGGAAAAATTAATAGGCATTAATACTTTTGCATATCAGAGTAAATTGATCAGAAATTTAATTTAGAATACTTACCTGAAAGTAGATGACATTTCAGTAACTGTACAGCATGTCATTTAGGTAATTGTAGTGTTCTTACAACTTTCATGTACGTATTTTCTAAAAAGTACTTTACAGTCTGAAAGTACACAGACAAATACTTCAGAGAATAATATAGAGCTATCTTCCCACTATATATTTAAATAAAAGACAGTAGATATTTAATTTTACAAGGACCATTATGCTTCCTGACCTTATCCATTATCTTCATGTAGTTTGGGCTCATGCCACTGTAGTGATCTTCCAAAAAGAGTTTCAGAGAATTAAAGAGAAATGAGATGATGTGGTTATTGAAGCACAATGGAACTTAATCCTGAAACTTGTTAGTAGTTTACCTTCATGTTGCCAATAGCAATTCTGGGTATAGATAACATTGCACTGTGAACATGCTGAAGTCAATACTTGCAGTCTTTCCCATGCAACTTAGTGAAATAGCATTCATACCATACAGTGGTAAAATCTTCTAGGGAACATGAGATTTACTCTCAACAGTAGCAATACAGTCACTTACTGGGCCAAAGGAATTTCATGACTCTTTACCTCAACATCTTCTTTAGTGTGAAGTTAGAAAGTCATTTAGCTGGTTTGTTTCATTGCAAATATCAAATGTGTATTAGCTGATAAACAGGACTTGAGAAAACTTAATATTAAGATTTTCTGATTTTTCAATATTCTATTTTATTCTCTCAGTTGTGAACGGTTCCCTGCAGTCTCTTCCATAACATTTAAAATCCCATGCAATGTAATACATGCAATAGTAGCACAAATCTTGGGGTAGTAGCTAAACATTTTTGCTTGGACTTAAAGACAACTTTATGAGATATAACTTATATAAGATACTGTAAGGTCTTCAAAAATAAAAAAATAAATAAAAACAAAACAAAGCAAAACAAACAAACAAAAAAAAAACAAAACTGAGACTAGGTAATTCAAAAGTCCTTGGGGAAACCTACTATTTTATTCTATATAATAAAAAATGACTCTTAATGACAAATTGCTATACCTAAAATCAGTCGATATATCGGTCCTCATCAGAAAATCTTCTTCTTGCACTAGATGAGAATTAATTTAAAAAAAAAAGACACAAAACAGGTCAATTGTGTAGAGAATGAGAGACTTTGGAACACTAAGCCCTAAATTGGCTCTTATGAAACTCCTCCCCTAAAGAGTCAGAGATCTGTGTTGGAAGGGGAACAAGAAAGGCTGGAAGAGCCAGGAGTGGTAAACAACAGTGGACATATGTACATAAGAACATAAGAAGTCACAGGTACTGTGACACCAGATGACAAGACCGGAACAGGTTCAAGCCAGACAAAATTCCAGTACTGAGAATAGGTGGTGTACCAAAGATCCACTCAAACAAGGTGTTTTTATCTAATATGTGCTAGAAGGGAAACATCAGCTTTGTCTAACGGACCCTCACTGGGTGTACCCACCATACCTCCGGTCAGGACCCATGACAAAAGCAGTTGGCCCACAGAAAATTTACTCTATATTTATATATTTTGTGTGCTTTTTGTTTTCTTTTTTATTACTGTTTGTTTATTTGTTTTGACTTTTAATTTTTGTTTTTGTTTTTTAATGACATGAGACTGGACAAGGGAAGAAAGAAAATGTGTACATGAGTCAAAATGTGGGGAGGATTTTAGAGGAGTTGGGAAAAGGGAAAGAATATGACCACAATATATTGTATGTATAAAACAAGGGTTTTTAAAAAATAAAATTAGTAAGATCTCACATTTGATCTCTCATATGGACCAGACTTGGTTAGACTAGAAAAAAACTTTCAAAATACATGGACTTAAAAAAAAAATCAGTTTAAATACTATGAACCAGATATGACTGTCACGTTCAGAAAATGAATGGAAATCTGAAGCTGCCAGGGGTGGGGAGGGTTGGGATGTGGAGGACAGGGGGTGAGGGTGGGGGCTGGAATCTCTAGGAAGTCCCAGAGACCTAGGATTGAAGTGGCTCCCAGGAGTCAATATGGGTAACCGTAGCAGTGATGCCTAACAGTGGGGACAAGGAACATGAAGAGGCCACCTCCTACAGTCAGGAATGACCCCCAGTCCCCAGTGGAGGGATAAGGACACTAACATATCTATAGCACTTTTGACCCAAAATTTGTCCTGTCTAAATGAAATGCAGGGTAAAAGATGGAGCAGAGACCTAAGGAATGGCCAACCAATAACCCATCCCATGAGCAAACAGCAATCCTTTACATTATTAATGATACTCTGTTATGCTTGCAAACGGGAGCCTAGCATAACTGTCCCCTAAGAGGCTCTACTCAGCAGCTGACAGAAACAGATGCAGATATCTGTCACCAAACATTATACTGAGGTCATGGGAAAGATTGAAGGAGCTGAATGGAATGGGAACCTCACAGGAGGACCAACACAGTCAACTAACCTGGACCCCTGAAAGACTGAGCTACTGACCAAAGAACATACACAGGCTAAAAAAAGGGTGCCTAGAACATATGTAGCAGTTATTAAGCTCAGTCTCTATCAGTCTCCCAACAACTAAAGGGAAGGATTTCAGTAAAGCTATAGCCTGACTCTGGTATCAGTTCCCCAACAGGTATGCTTTGTTTAACCTCCGTGGGTGAGGATGTGCCTAATCTGACAGACTTGATTCACCAGGGTGAGGGGATACTTAGAGAGAGTCCACTCTCTCAGAGGAGAAGGTGAGGAGAGGATGGGGAGAGACTCTGTGGAGGGAGGGGACCTGGATGGGGTCAGTGCTTGGGATGTAAGTTAAAGGGCAGAAAAACAAAATTAAAATAACATGTCATGGTCAGGTGATATATAACCTTGCAAGTATAAAATTCTCAAGGATCTACAAGAGTTTAGGATTAATGAATACAAATATAAGAAAGTAAGAGGGGTCAAGTACATAAACACCAATTATAGCCTCATCTATGAACAATGATCAATCTGTAAATAAAGCATATAAAACATGGAAACTGATCACCACCATAAGCACTCAGGGAAATTCAAGCTAAGTCATAATGAAGCATCACTGCTCATCTATCATAATGGGTAAAGTAAAACCTAAGAACAGTGTCAACTGCTGCTAAGGATCCAGAAAAAAACTGAATCTCTTATGTGTTTCTGGTAAGAATGCAAAATGTTGTCATCATTGTGAAGAAGAGTTTGAAAAATACAAAACACAAGTTAAATGTAGTGTCACTACAAACCAACACTACAGCACCTGAAGAGTTTAATGTATACAAACACATGTTTGTTAAACTTTTGTAATAGCTGGTAGAGAGCAATTTGGGAAATACTAAATACAAGTTAAATATAAAGTAGCTGTAAACCTACACTGCTTTTAACTCCTGAGCTTAATTCATACAAACACATGTCCATTAAAAGCATATAATAGATGAAAACTTGTGTTAAAGTTTTATAAATCTAAACATGGAATACAATGCAGCACGTATAAAAAGGAGCAAACCATTAAGAAATACACAAAGTAAAATGAATTCTCCAGAAAAAAATGGGGTGAGAACTGTAAATTTATACCAATTGGATAGATACTGCCTTTGGTCCCACCTCATCCTGTAGAATTAAGGGAATGTGAAGCTGACTAGTGATTGACATTGGCTAAGATGAGATGAGCAGACAGTGCCTGTGAGTAGTTGTGAGTATTTCTTGGTGCTTCAGCCATTCAGTACCTATATTTGCATATATTATCATGATAAAGAATTAGAAGAAAAAAATCTAAATTTGAGGTCTTCTTTATGTCTCTCTACTCAGAGCTTTGGGAAAAAGAGCCAAAAAATTGTAGGAATCAGAGTGAATGAAGGATAGCAGGAGAAAAAGGCTCACTGAATGAACTAAGCAGGGATCATAGGAGCTCACAGAGAATGAAGTCTATACCAGCAGGCGGGTCTCTGACTCTACTGCCTCTTTGGGGACACTCTTTTACTCTTATTAGAAAATGGTTGTCTTCAAGAGTTGATATTAGAGCAATTAGATATTTTTGTACAAAAAGGACTGATATAACAACTGTACAATGGATGTTTTCAATTACATACACTTCACATGGTCAACACAATTACATAAAACAGTGCCTGATTTGTACCAAGAAATCTATCAAATAAAGGCAAATTTTAATTAATTTAATGGACTGTTTTATATATCTGTCATAACTGGCTATTTTAGTTTAAATTTTATTGCTGTGAAGAGATACCATGATCAAGGCAAATCTTATAAAGAAAACATTTAATTAGGGCTAAATTACAGTTTTAAGGGTTTACTTCATTATCATCATAGTGGGAAGCAAGGCAGTATCCAGGCAAACACAGTACTTAAGAAGGAGCTGAGACTTCTAAATCTTGATCAGAAGGTAGCAAGAGGAGGCTAGGTTCCACACTGGACCAAGCTTGAGCATAGAGGACCTGCAACTTCCACCAACAAGACCATACCTACTGCAACAAGGCCACACCTCCTAATAGTGCCAATCCCAATGAGACAAGCATTGAAACACATGAGTTTTTGAGGGCTGTACCTATTAAAACCACCACTCTAGGTAATAAGAATGGAAAGATATGTGCCTTGAAAGATGGCTCAGTGATTAAGAACACTGGCTACACTTCAAAAGAACCTGGATTGGTTTCTCAAAACTAATAGGTGAGAGACTCTCAGGACTCCAAGAGAAGGACCTTAGATGAATTGCTGTACACTGGGGAGAGGGAACTTGTAGAGCCCACCTCCAGCAGAAAGACAGGGCCTCAAGTGAGGCATGGGGTTGCCATCTCACAGTCAAAACTCTGACTCATAATTGTTCCTGTCTAATAGAACTGCAGAGATGAAAATGGAGAGGAGCCTGAGGAAAAGAAGGTCCAGCAGCAGGTCCAAAGTGGGATCTCGCTCAAGTAGAGGCCCCAAGGCCTGACACTATTACTGAGGCTATAGAACTCTCACAAAAAGGCACCTATCATGACTGTCCTCTGAAATACCCAACAAGCAGCTAAAATAGTCAGATGCAGATATTTGGACCCAACCAATGGACAGAAGCTGCTGACTCCTGTGGTAGAATTAAGGGAAGCTTGAAGAAGCTAAGGAGGAGGACAACCTTTTAAGAGAACCAGCAGTCTCAATTAACCTGGACCCTGGAGATCTATTAGATACTGGAACACCAACTAGGTAGCAAACACCAGCTGATATGAGGCCCACAACACATATACAGCAGAGGACTGCTGGATCTGAGTTTAGTCAGAAAAGATGCACCTAACCCTCAAGAGATTGGAGGTCCCTGGGAGTTTAGAGGTCTGGTGGCGTGTGGGAAGGGGATTGGGAGGTGGGGACATCCTTGTGAAGGTAGGGGTGTGGGGAGGAGGTATGGAATGTGGAACAGTTATAGGATGAACCCAGAGAGGAATAAAATCTGGAGTTTAAATAAATAAATAAATAAATAAATCACCCCAAAATAAAATGAAAAGTAAATTTTTGTGTAAACATGTTAAAGCATTTTACTAATAATTTCTGGGTAATAAAAACAGTTTTTTAGAATGTTTGGTTAAGATAGAATGAACAAAATCATACTAATAAAAATCTAGGACACAGTTAAATTAGTTCTTTGAGGCAAGACTAGCGAGTTAACAGCCATCAGTATTGGGTTAGAAAATGACCACAATAAAATGTGATGAAAAACAAAAAGGAAATGAAGAGATTAAATAGAATAAAATGTGTAAGAAAGAGCACAGAAGTCAAAAGCTGCTCTTTAGAGACTAACACACTGCCAGCCATCCCAAGAGTTACACTGAGAACATGGAGGCAGTGGGTACAGATACAGATGCAGTAAAAACTAGATAGATGACCAAAAAGAACTGTCTGCTGTGGCGGCCCTCTCCACTCCACACTTGGCGGCCACTGTTTCCGGGCCCAAGCTGCTGCTCTGGTCTGTGGGTCAGGGTTTACAGAGAGAGAGAGAGAGAGAGAGAGGATAAAGGGGAAGAGACACGAAGAATGGAGACAAGACAGAGGTTCTGATCAAGTCTCAAGTCTCATTTATTGTCTCTCCTTTATTGTCTCTCTCATTGTCTCCCATATTCTCTCAGATTGAAGGGAAATCTGGGGTATTTATAGGCTTTTGCCACGTGCCTTGCAGGTATGGATATGACGTAAGCCTTACAGGCCTGTATAGCGTGAATAGCACGTGCACCATGTGCCTTGCAGGCTTGGCTACCACATGTGCCTTACAGGCAAGTATGGTGTGGATAGCATGTTGATAGCATGTGAACCGCATGCCTTGCAGGCATGGACACCACATGCGCCTTGCAGCTGGGGGCAGTAGACAGCAAAACAAAATATGTTGGATACCAGAGTGTGCTTCAGCTGTTGTAGGCTGTTGAAAAACAAGTCTCATGTCAGAGTATATGGCTCAAGATGGCTGCAAAGCTGATAGCCGCTTTCTGCTAAAAGTCAGTTCCCAACAGTCGGCAAGTTGATGTGTTTGAATATTTACACAGAACCAATAAGACAGGGACACTGACATATATAGCAAGGCAAAAGCAGCAAGAACACAGAACATGAATAGATTCATACTAATTGAAAAAAATCAACTTAAAAAATCTTCCTATAAAGACAGCTTCAGACACAAAAAGTGCTACTATTGACACCCACTAAAGAGAAGACTGTTGTTCTGTTGGATTGGCCCTCCCTAAGTTCCAGACTCACAGTTATTCTCAAAGCACGGAAGAGGAAATTTGTTAATTTTATGTTTATTAGAGTTTTGTAACTTTAGTGGCCAAATTGGAAAATTTTTAAAGCAAAATAAAACTGTAGTAGGACTTTCTTCTCCACCAGGTTGTAAAATTCCTGACAAAACATTAGTTGACTTAATAGAGCAACACAAAAAATATGCATTTTAATATGCTGTGTTTAACTGAATGTTAACTAAGTTAAACATAATCCTTAACCTAATTGTATTAGAGTCAGTAAACCCTTTAGAAAACTTCCAAATTATTTTACAATAACATTGAGAAGATTAATTTCTCAAATATAAGCAAGTTAGTAATGGAAATGTATACAATTAACATAAACAGACAGATCTACAAATATTTACAGCACTGTTACTACTGATGTCATTTAAAAGTATTCATAAAATTAGAACAGAAAAAAATAATTCTTTCTCTCAATGCTTTAAGCATACGTGTCCAGATGTGTTAAGCAAGAAGAGAAACAAATGCTATAAGAATTGGGAAATGATTACTTACAAGGTCTTATTTCAAAATAACCACAATACTTCCGTAATTGGTGATTCATTAAAAGGCTTTGTGACAATAACACTTGCACTGATATTTAGCATCTAATTTAATAAATAAGCCATGGAATAACTAATGGAGGTATTCCTTGCTTTATCATATATTGAAATATTTTTACACCTATAATATTAACAAAATAATCAGAGGAAGCCTTTTAGATGGGTCTGTGCACCAAGTCTACTTTTCATACATGTGTGCAATGAGAAAGACCATACTGCTTTGATTGTAGTCTTGGCTTTTTAGCTCAGTAGCTCTAGCACTTCTAAAATATAGCTTTTCAAAGTTCCAGATCCTTAAAATATACATAATATATTTATGTTTCCGTCTTATTGCCAGAATAAGATAATGTAATATGAAGAATCTACTTTATTTATAATACATGATTGTTTATGTTGCTGATATTATCAGTGATAATTGTTATTTTAAAATAAGTATGTTTGCATGGTTTGCTGACTAACTCAAATGGGAAAATGTTATTAAGCTGTAAGCGTCCATAATTCAACTAATAATAGAGATATAAATTTAAGAACCATAATGTGCCTAAATAAAATAGTCTTATTAAAATAAAAATGATAATTATTTATTTTTATAATTCAAGAAACAAAATTATCATCAAAATATTGATTTAGTATTGACTTAATATTGGACCGAAAGCACAACTGTGAATGTTAAGATATAGGTGGAATTGCCTATATTTTGCCTTCTCACCTACTGAAGAGATTGGTCTAGTTTCAATCTATTAGTAGAGCTGTTCAACTAGCAGAGCCCCTCAGCACAGAGATGGGCTAAAGAACTCAGTCCAGGCAGCAGTTCAATTGCTACAAGTTTGTGTTTTCCTTTTGCAGCCAAGTTTCTGAACAGCTCAATGTGTATTCCTGTATAATTCTCATCTGTCATGCTCATTGCCTTCTACTTGTTATAATGCTCCTCTCACATCATCTTTTTGGCACTCATTCTTCTTGCACTTACCCAGATGCCTTATGCTTCTGCTCTATCAGAGCTCTACAGTTCTGCTCAGTGTATATATACTGTCAACCACACTAGCAATGCCTGTGGGGCCCTCCTACATCTTTTATTTAAGACCCTAACACTTTACTTTATTTCCTCTGGGTAGGAAAGAGAGAAAAAAACAAATAGACAACACTGGACCACAGAGGAATTTTAATCCAGCAATGTGACTGCTCTGACAAGGGATCACATCCAAAGGCCTGCTGGTTCTGTATGATTTGGCTGGAATATACACATGTCCATAGTTCATACCTTTAATCTGGAACACTGAAGGTGAAGTTAATTTGTAAAAGGAAACAGCCATGTTTGAAAATGACTTCTAATGAGGGACAGTCAAGTGACAAATGAGAGAAAGACTTGACAGAATGAGTCAGAGACAGGATATGCCCAACTTTCAGTAGAAAAGACAGAAAGGAGAGATGACTTAAGAGAGCACAGCAGACAAGGAGAGAGGAGGCAATTTTACCAGGACAGATAGAGAATAAGAAGGAGCCAGAAAATTAGAACAGATTGCTAGAGTGAGTTTGAGGCCAAGCAGAGCAATTAAGTCAGAAGTCGAGAGAAGTCAATTTGAATCAGCCAACTTGGAGAGGAATTTTGAGCCAGAGCAACTGAGTTGAACCAGCCAGCTAGAGTTAGAAGGATCTAAAAAGGGCAAGTTTATTCATCAGTAAACCTTTGAGCTAACAATTACATCAGGTGAATTAAAGTTACTTTTACACTTATCAAAGATATATGAATCATTCTAGATACAATGAATTAATTAGCATAGGTCAAATGGGTAGGATATTGGTGGTACTAAATCAAACACCTGTATAGGTTGGTTTGTTAAGTCTGAACCAAAACACTTCCTCCCTGAAATCAGTAATTTTTTTTATTTGTTTGTTTGGTTTTTTTGAGACAGGGTTTCTCTGTGTAGCCCTGGCTGTCCTGGAACTCACTCTGTAGACCAGGCTGGCCTCTAACTCAGAAATCCACCTGCCTCTGCCTCCCAAGTGCTGGAATTAAAGGTGTACGCTGAAATCAGTAATTTTAATCTGAACCTGATTTTTTTAGTTTCTCTTCTTATCTAATTGCATGCAAAAGGGACAATAGTTTAGAGTGTTCAACTTAACGGACTTACTTAAAATATACAGTTTTTACTCAATTCCAAGGTGTAATTTTATATGTAATACACAATGGCCATTTTGCATATTTTATGAGGAGAGATTTGGTATTTTCATGTGAAATATTTTACTGCTTAATATTTGCAAGTAATTAAGATTGTGTAATTCTCGTTACAAGCAATGCAAAATGTCATTCTGGTCAAGTTTGAATAGCTGACCACCAGAGTCAGATCTCCCAGGAATAAACCTAGGGAAAAGTGTGTCCTTAATCATCTTATCCCACTGAAACATATTTAAGCTCTGTTGGGTTTTAAAAATTATTTTAAGTATAAAAATAAAGTCTAATCTTAAGGATGGCTATGAATACCTTTGTTGGTTTGGTATATGAACTTGGTCTCTTTAAGGTTTATCATCAGCTTACACAGCACTAAAACTACTCCCTTTAATGAATTTGAAGCAATAATATTGTCCATGTGTGAAAAAAAATTAGGGAGTTGCTAGCTTTCACCAAGAACATTATTCTTTTCATTCTTAAGTTGGTTTGTGTCTGAATCCTGACTTTATTTCTAAGCATCTGAAGATGTGACAACAGTACAAATGAGATTATTATAATACATTAAATCATTGCAAACGTCTGTAATGAGAAAAATGCCCTAGCAATGCAAAAAAAAAAAAATGTAAAGGAAGCAATACATATTCATCGGTTTCACAGACTCATGGACTCTTCCTCACTACACAAAAGATAATCCATGATTTCTCAATTCATACATTCAAAATCAAATGGTTATACCTAAGGCATAGGAGAAACCACTGAAGCAACTAAAGACAAAAGACTCTGGAGAAGTGTTTTGATTGGCAGGTAAAATAACTTTGGGTGGTTTCATTCCTCTATTTATTCAAAATGAAGAAAGTAAATGTTGGTAAATAAGAGTCAATATTAGATAATTTGAACTAGGTATTTGAACTAGGGGTATTTAAACTAGGTAGTAAGTTAGAATCACACAGTAGTAGTAGGCTCTTTATTTTTAATAAATGAAAACCTGCTTTATTCAGTCTATGTTGAATTTAATACTTTAGCCAAAAATGGTAACTTCATATGTAATGCCTTTGGGGAGTCTTTTTTCTTCCTATTTACTCTTTCATTCATGTTGACTTACAACTCAAAAGATTCTTGTCATCTTGTATGTATAAGAGGCTGGCCTACTGATAAAAAAATTTCTTAGGAAATTTTTTATAATGGCTTCATATTAAAATTTTTGTTTCTGACATTTCAGACATCTCTGAGTTCATTGAAAGCTTTTCATTCCCTATTTTTGAAGAAGTACGTTGAAGATCTAGCATGTTTGCAAAGTGCTATCTATATAATTAGTAAATCTAGTTCAACTATAGTTCCTAATTATGTTTATTAAAATCAGATGAAAATGTTCATATTTGCTTCCAAAATAGTCAATGTAGATAATAGACTAAATTAACATTATTGCAATAGGCAACATTCTAAAGACATGTCTCATAAGAAAAAATTTGAATAGATAATATGTATAAAAGGAAGTTGTTTGGACTTCTGTATCTGTAGTGTTCATGGACATAACACTGTAAAATACAATTTAAAGGGATATGAAAATCATATTGCTTGGTCAAAGGCACACAATAAGTGATTGGAACACAGGAGTAAAATAATCATTATTGTTGTCTTTGGGTGTTAATGAAGTATTTGTGATATCAATCTGATCATCATGATTAAAATTTCTTAATTCAAGTAAGGCTTAATTAGACATAATTCCTGGGGTGTTCAGTATTATCAATATCCAGGCATCTATAAAGCACTTACTCCTTCAGCTGCAATAATTTGAATCTAATTAAATATTTATTTTGTTACCTTTCAAATCTCAATTATTGAACATCTGCTTTTTTCTAAGTACAAAATTTAGAGGCTTGAAAAGGGGAATGATTTATGTCCTTGCAGTGTGATAAGTGGTGCTCAATGACTTCTCATCCTCCATAAAATATACAAACTACAATAGGCGATATTTCCTGTTTATGAAAATAATTGAATTGAGTTGGTTTGATGATAATGTTCTATATGATTTTATGTAGTGATTTTTATATTCTAGCTATGTCTAATTTCTAATATACTATGTATTTACATAGGTATAAGTGACTGAAGGAAAAATTGTAAAGGTCATGGATAAAGTAAGCTACTTCTTAGGAATAACAAGGTATTCTGTTTATGCTTATCTGTGTATATAGTATGTTTGTAAATGTGATTCCTTTGCACATGCATATATGTTCACATATTTGGAGGCCAGAGGATGACAATAGGTATTTTCTTCATCTTGTGTTTTGAGACTTGTTATCTCATAGAATCTGAAACTCACTTATTTAGTTAAGCTGCCAGGCCAGTTCCAGATATCTGTCTGTCTTTGCATCCCTAATTCTGGTGGTACAGCCACAGAACAATGCTCATCATGTCTGGATTTTCACCTGTGTCCGAGAAATTTTAACCCATATCTTCATGCTTTTAGAGTAACAAGTTTTACTGACTATGTAGAGTGAAAAATTATAAAGGCCATTTTATGAAATATGTGTAGATTTTTTGCCCTTAGACCTTGGGCAGAAAAGTGCAGATTCCAGAATGAGGAACTGAAAATAAGATTTCAGGCCTTCATACCCCAGGACACTTGCTGGATGAATTACATTCCTCAAGCCTCAAGCAATAGGCCCACCTATGGGTGGAAGAAGCCCAAGGCAGGAAGACACATTCCTGACCATAAAAAATACAAGCCATCTAGGTGAGGCTGTGACTGGAGGAAGTGAGAAATGTTTTGTAATGACGGTATAGAGGACAGTGACTTGGTAAAACCAAATTTTTGAGAGGAATGAGTGTGCAGACTGATTTTCACATGACTCTAGATGATTTGGGCTGGATTCCTCTGAAATGTTCCACTGTTCTTGATTACCCCTCCCTCCCTTGGTCTTCCCAGTGCTATGTTCAAAATTTGTAAAACAACCAATCATGTGTAGCCGCGCGAAAGTGCAACCAATCACATGTAGCAGCACAAAAGTGCAACCAATCATATGTAACCGCGCCAAATTTTCCCGCTCTCCCCAACCCCTACCCATAAATATCCCAAGTTTCCTGGGTTCTGCATCGGAACCTCTATCTCCTGCGTGAGATATGTTCCGGCCCGAGGGCCCTCGTCATTAAACCTCCTCTGCAATTGCATCAAGAAGGTCTCTCGTGTGTCCTTGGGTTCGTGCAGGTCCAGACTTGGGTGAGGGTCCCCTTTTGGGGGTCTTTCAACTGAAGTATCTCCTAATCCCTATATTAATTATTTAACATAAATTAGAATGTAACTAGCTGTATAAAGACAGAGTCACCTCTAGTTCATGTAGGTCTCTACTTACCAACACTTTATCAGATATTGTATTGCTCTAATATCTTGTTCTCTCAAAAAATTCAGTCTCCTACATGCATCATGGAGGATTAGCTATTTTTGGCCAACTTTGTCTAGTATAGGCTGTCCTGACCTGTATTGGCCATCCTTACTATGATTAGTTCTACTAGAGTGATATATAAAAGTAAGAACAATATATTATAGATTAATTTATAATGGTATCTTACTATGGAAGTTATAACTCTGTCTAGTGCAAATCATTGTAGAACATTCTTAAACTTGTTTGCTTGATGAGTCCTGTTTGGCCATGTGGAAGGCAAAGTATGACATGATTTCCTGATCCTGAAACAGAGCCAGCAGGGTGTGTGTCTCCACAAGTGTTGATAGTTGCTGGGTGTGATTCTTGTTTGTATAAAAAAAATATAAATTTTGCTTCATATTCCTCCTTCGGGAATTATTTTCCCTGCCAAGGGTATTAAGAAATATTCTCCCTTCCAAGGTTATCAGGGAATTTTTTTTTCTGCCAAGGTTAATAAATCCATGATAATCAGATACAACATGAGTCCAGGAGGTGTGGGTGTGTCTATGTTCTTAGCAAAATTGTAAGCACTGTGACATTTAAGACAGTCCTTAAGGCTCTGGGAGAGAACTCTGCAAAAGTAAGTTCAAAAATGTGTAATTTCTCGACTATGCAATGTAGCCACCTGTAGCTACAGGAACTAGGTTCACCTGAAAGGAAGGCTGGAAATGAAAGGGGAATGGAGGGTGAGAGAAGCATGGGGCCAAGACAAAGTATTCTGATCAAGGCCTGAAGTTTAATATTTTGCTTTCACATATAAAGGGGAGGCCCCACCCCCCAGAGTCTCTTTTAGTTTCAGCCCAGGGGCTGGGTGAAGGGATAGCAGGAAGGATCAGGTTAGGTGGAGATGGGAGCTCTTAGAGACAAAGCCACCAACCAAAGAGCATACATGGGCTGCTCTGAGGCCCCTGGCACATACATAACAGAGGAATGCTTTGACTGGCATCAGTAAGAAAGGATGCACTTAATCCTGTAGAGACTTGAGTTCTCAGGGAAGGGAAATGCAGGGGTAGGAAGAGCACCCTCTCAGAGGAAAAGGGAAAGTAGAATGGGTTGAAGAATTGTGGGAAGGGGAACTGGGAGCCGGAGCAACTTCTGAAATGCAAATAAATAAAATAATTTAAAACAAATTAAAATAATGTATGTGTATATGCAAATAAATAAATTCATAAATGTACAATTTTAGAATATAGTATATACTATGACGATGATTAAAGTACTAGAAAACACTCAACAGTTTGTTTCTGTTTCTAAACTGAACCTTTTTGAAGCACTCATCTGTTTTCACATTCATATCATTACAAATATTACAAATGAAACCAGTAGCAAGTTATAGAATGACTCCTACCCCATTTTGGAATGCATTTCCCCTTTCTTGAGACTTGATGCTATCCTTTTTCATATCCACAATGTTCTCATGCCAAAGTGTCTGTTCTGGGAGAGTCTAGCTCATTCAGAAAACTCATTAGTATTACTAATGCCATTGACTTCCAAACTTAAAAATGTTAGCTGTTCACATTTATCATTTTATTGATATAAGAGGTCATATATTAAGTGTTAGTATTCTGTCTAAACTCCACCTCCACAGTTACCTGACAACAACCAGGTATGCTCCTCCCCACAGTTACCTGGCAGTCGCCAGGCAGGCCTGGTCCACTATAAAAGGGGCTGCTTGCCCCCTCCTCACTCTCTTAATCTCTTACTCTTTTACCCTCTCTCTTACCCTCTTGCCTCTCTGCCCCCTCCCCGCTCCTCTCTCTCCACGTGGTCATGGCCGGCCTCTACTTCTCTTCTCTCTTATCCTTCCACCTTCTTCTTCCCACCTGTGCCCTATCTACTGAATAAACCTCCTCTCCTTGGAACTGTGTGGTCTGGAATGGTCTGTTCTGAACTGCAGTCGGATTTCTAATAACTAACATTAAGAGTTTCTACTCATCTCCCACCTGTAGCATTTCATCAAAGTATGACACATGGATGAAGAGGAGCAGTTTCATTAAAGATCTTATAGGATATAAAGAATATGAAGGGCCATGCCTAACCAATTCTCTCAAGATCTAGTTGGGAAATCATGTCACATGCTTGACATTTTAACAGAATTAAATATTAATAGGTAAAGTTGTCAAGTAGATAATTTTAAAAGACCAAAATAGGGTATTATATAGGTATCATCCCTTTAAGGAACAATTAGAAGTTTGGTTGGAATCACAAAGTGGTAGTGACACAGAAGACATTAGGAAACCATAACCCAAGCTGATGGAAAAGAACTCTGGCCATTTGATCCAGATATCACTGAACTTGAAGGAAAGCCCAAATATCCTGGCTCTCTTTACCCCGTAGAAAAAGATTGAAACCTTGTCCTATAATCTCTACTCTGTGGTAGGGCCTTTAAGAATCTGCAAACTAGATCTCTGAGTGGAAGAGTCCATGTTTCATGTCCTTTCCTTACAACAGACTTCACCGAGACTCATCTTACCCATTGTTAGAAAATCTCCTATCAGTTCTGCTGCTGCTAAAGGAAGAAATTGTTGCTGCCGTATGTCTGCTGTGTCCTGGATTTGTTTCTTAGTATTTAGTTTCATTAATCTGAACACCTCTGTCTTCATTTCTACAGTACCAGTGCTAATTGTGGGCCTGATGCAGAATGACTATGAATAGATATGCTGAGTAAGTCAATAAATTAGCAACTAAATGATAGCAAGACAGTGAAAAAAATTTAAAAAGGTTTTTCAACTAAGGTATAACTAGGAACTAAAGACCGGTCAATATGTGTTCCATCAGTTCAGTTGAGAAAGCTGAGAGGGGGAGAGGTGGCTCTCCCCAGAGAACTCCGCCACTAACTCATTTGTTCAGTGACAAACAGAAAGCTTTGAAAACATACATACAAGTAACATTATATAAACTGAACTGGCTATATTTAGTAATAAATTCACATTGAGGAGCAAATAAAACATTAAACTACAGAAGAAAGATTAAAAATAGTAATCTTATAAACAATTTTTGTTAGATATGTTTAAATCAGTCTCATTATATGTACATATAAACATATAATTACCAGGAAAATTATGACTAATGATCATTTTTGTTACATTTGTAAACATACTTCTCTTTGAACTGTTTAACTACTCAAGTTCTTAGTAATTAATTGTGATAGGATAATTCTTCAAAAGCCTCAATAGTCTTTTTCAATAAAAAGAGTTGACATATGGGTCATAGCAAAGTTATTGATATGATATACCTGAATTTCTCTGCTTAATGGCTGAGAATTCTACTTAGCTGAAGCAAGCTACAGTTAGCATGCCGTTCCAGAATTCAGTCATCTCGGAGATCTTCGATGCTTCAAGCTGCTGTACTCAGAAATAGTGACTTTCACTTACTTAGGATTGTGTGTCTGAAAATGATTTGGTTTGGAGGAAAGGTCTGCAGGTCAAAATGAAACCATTAACCATGGAAATCTCATCTAAAGTTGACAAGAGGTGTGGCAACAGGGAGTTCTAGGATGATGGCCTTCTCTCTGCATCTTGTCTACACTGGGAATATCATTCTGAGAATAATGGTACTATACTCAAGATAAAAACCTCTAAGAGCACACAAAGATAATGGGATCTGGAAGTGCAGAAATTATGATGCAAAGACTTTCACCTGATGATGTAAAGGACTGCTTATATATCGTGTATTAGTTTTCATAGAACAGAGAGATGAAGTATGTCATTTTTCAGGAGACTCATGATTGATTATGTGAGGAAGTGTTTACTATTTTGATGAAATACAGTAATAGAACAACAAGAGTTTTAAAACAACTGTCATAATGTTAGCTTTCAGTATTATTATCTTATATACAAAAAAATCTCTTTTCCAGTTTAGCCTGAGGAAGCATTATGACACGAGCTTATTCCTACTTTGTTTCTGCCTGCTCAAATCTAGATTCAATGCTATGAAGTCATGTGAATGAGGATAAAAGAACTTTGAAGATGTGTCTGTGTGCCCAGCACTTCATTTTAAATGCACTGCACCGTTAGTCCTCATTTGGGCATGAGTGACATGTTTCCTGTATTTTAGAGATGAAGGGCTCAAATAAACCACGGATGAGGAATATGCTCAAAGGCACTAGGTAAGGTGTAGCACTCCAGAGTCAGCATATAGACTCCAGCATGAATGCAAAATTGCTCCAGATGAAGGTACTCTCGTGGTAAGGAATGTCGTTCAAAGAAATCTCATGAGCTGCCTATGAGATGAGTTGGGGCTACTTTGGATTAGGAATTGTCTTGGTAATGCTCCTGCAGCAAAAACCCTTTGCCTAAATATAGTCTATCTATATTCGAGGACTTGATGAAAAAGAGAGAAGTAAGCACTGCTAATCATAAGATGCTAAATTATTGCTATACATTCTCATTTGGGATCCTTTTGTGTCAATGCCTCTGGGCCTACGTGCCCTTGCTATGGCATCTTCATTTATCTAGAAAAAGTCCATTGCTACTACTACATCTCTAAAGTATTTGCCTCTTTTTTTTTTCATCCAAAAATATTCTTGTCAAATGGAAAGGATTTATCTGATGCCTGTTTCTCAGCTCACTTACGTGATACATTCAGCACTGCAAACTCACTATAGTCAATAGTCTTCTTAAGCCCTTAACACTTTCCCATGTAGGTACCAGGATCGAAGACTAGAGGGTTTTTATTTTTCTGATGTTTATCCTCAAAACATCTTAATAAAAACCTGCTTCTGAATTGAGGTTTCAAGTTCTACAGATTTCAAAATGGAACCCAGTATAGGTGAGAATGTCATTTATATGCTTTCGCAGTTCTGATCACCCAGAACACTCAATATCGTGAACTCTGGACTTAGTGCTTACAGTACTCCAGATTCTGGGTTGGTTGCTTTTTAGAGCATGGCATATACTGTACCCCTTAGGCACCAACCTGAGAGAATTTCATCCTCATATCAAAATGTGATTATTCCTATGCCATATAAATAGGTAATGATAAATGTTAATACTTATTGTAGGGTATTTATATATTCCAGTAGTTAAGCCTAGAACTCTACGTATACTATCTTATTTTATCAACATGAAGATCTTGTATAATTAAGTCTTATTTTAATTGAAATTCACTTTGTAAAAATAAACATTAAAATGTATAATTTATGGGCATCCTGATATTCTGATACGTATATTCATTGTACAGTATTTTGCAGTAGATATATCTATCTCCTCAAGCATTTATTACATCATTGCTTAAACAAAAATACATCAAGACTCTTTTTTTTCTAGATTTGTGAAGGAACCAAAATATTGCCATTATCTATATCCAGACTATGGTGAAAGAACTTTCTAGAACTTCTCAGTTCTTTTGACCTACAATTTAACACCCACTATTACCCTCAACCTATTCCTTCCTTTTCTCATTTTCTTCAGAAGCTCTGATTATCAGTTTTCTGCTATCAATTTCTTAGAGATTATCATTATAATATGATAGACATGTAAAAAGCTACCATGGACATCATCATCAATCATTACCATCATCATCATTTTAATGATATTACAAACAAGTGTTGCAGTAATTTGCATTAATTTGTTTGTCTAAAAAAAATTGTGTGATTGTCCTTAGGTTTTGAGCACCCTGAATTCATGACGTTATGTTACCTGTCTTTATCTTTATTTTTTTCAGAATGCTATACCCAATAATGTAGGTATAATTTACTTATGTTGGAAATACTACATATATCACAGTTCTTAGGGAAAGAGATATGCCCCAAAGTTTGCATTTACACACATCAGCTATGCTGAGGATACTCTCCTAAGGTTTAACATTAAGACTCAGTAAGAAAGTTCAGGGTCTTATACACTGGTTATCAGCCATGCTGGGTATGGCCATCTGTCATACAAAGGGGCCTAGACCCTTCCATAAGTCATGTCCTGAGTCACCTGGATACCATAACAACAGGAGCAGCAGTGCTGGCTAGAGAGAGGTATGGTTTGGCCAGTTAATACTGATGTCTTAGAATCTTGGGGGTTGCAAGTGCTGTAAGAGACCACCTTCAGAAGGCTGATGGAACTAGACTTCAGAAGCTGTGAAAGAAACTGTACTGGTTAGGGCAGACTTTCCTAGAGAAGTCTCAGCTATCAGTTTCATACAATTTCCATTTCCAAGGAGAAAAGAGCCCTGTTTGGTATGTAGAGAGATGAACAAGGAAGCAGATAAAGGACAGGAAAAGAGCCTTCAGTACTCATGCCATTGCCAGAGGAACTTCATCTTACCTGAGGACATCTTTTGGAATATGAAGGGGCCCCAGGCATGTAGGCCCAGGAATGTTTGCCTGGCACAAGTGCCATGTCTGAGTCTCAAGATGGGCGCAGGATACACAGTGGCTGGGCATGTTGGTTATGGGAAGACAGCTCCAGGTTCCTGTGTCCTAATACCACTTCTGATTCTACACAAGAGGTAGAGCAACCTTGGGCTGTTGCAGATACATGACCCTCCAGCCCCCATCTTCTCCACCTGCCATCTGCACTTCAATCAAGCCTGACTGAACACACACCTAACTAAAGTGGAGGGTAAAACTGGAGTTTAACTGTCTCATCCTGGACCAAGAGGATGACCAGCACCCACCTTTCTCTGTTCAGTTGCCCATCACCTTTCTTTCACAGACTGTGACTCTCAACACGTTCAGCTGTCAGGGGTGACAGTAGGATCCAGAAAGCACTGCTGTGGGAGTAGTCCCAGGTTGCCCAAATCCAGTTAGGAGCAGGGGAAGTCCACTCAGTATGGTTACCACTACTAGGGCAGGTCTAGCAGAGAATGCTCGGCATAGAGCTTCTGGGAGATGTCATACACATGCTCAATAAAGGGCAGGGCCTCTCCCATCATCTCCACTGCTTGTTCAGAGGACCCAACATTCATGGCCTCAAGGAAGACCTTGCGTGAGGGCAAGGCACAGAAGGCCACAGTGACAGCTTGCCGTACTATCCGGGAGTGATAGGTAGCCAGTGTGGCATTATAGCCCTCACTGCAGTGTGGAGGTACGAGCATCCTCAGAGCTGGTGCGCAGGCCTTCCAGGAACAGCTGTAGCCAGTGCAGAGCACGATGTAGGCACAGCACAGTCCAGAAGCCCGAGTTAGGGTGTCGTGGACTGGAGTGGCGATCTATGTCCAACAGCTTGTTGCTCACCTCGTAGGCTACCATGGACTGCAAGCTAGTGTAGTGTTCAGACTGTGGGCTGCTTCTCAGATGCTCCATTATCTGCATCTTTGAAACCACATCCTTGGAAATGAATGAGAAGACAGCCTCCAGGCTGTTCAGAAACCTGTGAAAGGAAGTATAAATTTGAGGCTCGACCCATACTGGCAGCAATTTTCTAGTACAGGGAAGATACCTTGAGCCTGCTAGAGCACTTGTCTGTCTGGTGGCAAGGGCAGGAAAGCTGGATGGAAATAGTCTGGTCCCATCCTTCTATGCCATGTGGGATGCAGATGTTCCATGTGGACTCTGGCTGGCAAAGCCGCTACCTTGAGCACCCTCAATAAACACACCTGACAAGCCCCTTCCAGCTGTCAATGTAGTGGTCCAGCGGCACCTCTCCCTCATCAGTGAGACACTGCTTGAAGCTGACCAGGACGACTTTAAGGTTGAAATCTCTTTCTGAGTAATCCATCTTCCAACACAAGCCGAAATAGCTTCACACAGAACTTGTAGTTATCATGCTGGGTTATCTCATTCTGTGGTTTATTTTCTCAGGAGGTGATTGGGAAGAAGATCTGAGATGGGTTCCGGTGGTGGGGAAGTGGTGGTCTCTACTCCCGCGGAGGGCAAAGAGTGCAGCAGAGGCCAGAGATGAGAAGGGTTGACCAAAACTACAAGTAGGTTGTGGGAAATGATTCTTTGCCCGTCCGTTCCGGTGGTCTACAGCTTAGCATGAATACTGAGTATTCAGGTTTCTCCAAACTCTGTTCTGCCAGTGAAGATGTTGGTTTTATTTTCAAGCTCACATTTAAAGATGCTCCACATACCATAAAACTTTCTCATTATCTTCCAAAAGAAAATTGTCCACAGAACTAAGTTATTAGTGATTTTAGCATTATCAATGTTTACAGGTACAATAAGAATGGGCTACTTTCCAGGCTTCACAATGTTAGCTTTTGAAATACCTCACATAGAAAACATACATGGAATCTACATTTGAAAAATGGCTAGACAAATGGAAGTATGAAATTTGTTTATTGTTCTATGCTCATGGGATGCTACGCAACACACACATTCATCCCAGAGCTCTAATTATTGGGATGATTACTATAGTGAAATATTTTGAGAGAATTTCTGATGGATTCCAATAAATTTGCTCACTTATCCCTCACAAAACATTGTGGTTTAAAAGTATAATATTATTTGGTGATAGCTATAAGAAATTTTTACACATTTAGTGAATCAGTAAATGTACATTTATTATGTAACATCCCAGGAGGTCAGGACCAGAAAGATTTTAATGTGATAAAATTACTCATCCACCACAGTTATGACAATTCCACTCCCACTACTCTTCTGCATTTCAGAAGAAACTTTGTAAACATTGTATTCACCAGAAAAATCTGCAGCTTTCTCCACATTTTAAAGGTCATTTATTAGCAACATGTATCCTTAATTTCTACCTTTGGATATTACGTAGCATCCTCTGGTTTCCAAAGTAGGAAATGGACAACTTTCAGGAGCTCTGCTGAGGTTCTACACAAGGAATTTTAATTCCTATCACAGAGAAAGAAATAAGCAAGGAAAGAGTCTTTAAGCAGTTTCACAAGGGCAGAAGACCGCCAACAGGGAGATTTTAGACCCTGGTTATTGGCTCTGGCCTTAAATTTTGTGAAATCATTGAAATGGAAGAAATATTTGTCCCGAATGAATCTCTGAAAAGTGCTTCACTTTTTTAACTCCACAAACTCACATCACATGTACATATAAAACAGAAAACCGTGAAGCTGTCATGCTTAGTTGTGTTCTTGCTACATATAAAAGTGTTAATGACTATAAGTGGTTTTGAATGAACACAGAATAAGGACCTATAAAGCTCTAAGTATTGTCAGGGTGGCCTTCCAGACCTATACACTAAATGTGAGCCTACCCTCATTCCATGTCGGTCTTTTGTCATTTCGCCCATCATTCTCTCTACAGGAATAGTTACTAGTCACTATAATCATGGCATCATATTTCTATAGCTAATAGTCACCTTCTTAGTCTTACAGATTCATAGTAAGCTTCCAGAGAAAACTGAACACATCTCTCCTGTTTATCACCACAGCTAATGGAGACCCTACAGTTCAGTACAAACTGTTTTCATAGAAGCCAGGATAAGTATACTAACTGTATACTCAGTTTGCAGCCATAGGAGAACCAGCCATCCATCTACCTGCAGCAATATGTATCTCTTTACAAACTTATGACTTGATATATTTCCTTCTCTATTTTATTAAAATATCACAATAAAACATACCATTTTCCACAGGATTTTTTGCATCCTGATTTCAGCTTTTTATTGAAATCATAGATATAAACTTATTTGGTACATTTTTAAAGATGTTTCTGCAAAATATTTTCTGTTCTATAGGTATACTTTATAAAAACTATTTTCTTACCAGTATGCATGGAATACTCTTAGCATATCATAAGAAATAATATCCATTGAGAGCTATGATATCAACAAATTTGAAATGTTGAAAGAAGAGGGCATCATTATTTTTTTCTTTTTTTCACTAGGAAGCTACAAAATTCTCATACTTGATATATGTTATAACTCTATTAGTAACTTAATATGTTATAAATTTTTCATTTCTTTAGTTTATGTTTAAAATACAATTGTCAGTGCTTTCAATATATTCAGTATATTAAATCTAATGACATTTCTATTATCTTCCAACTTTACTATTTGTTTTTTGATATATAGAAAATTTTGGCTTTGATACTCCTCATTCTTCTACATATATTGTGGATCAGTTTATTAAAGATCTCAACATTTTTTCTAAAAAAATTGCTTAAATTATATGAAGTTTACAAGTTAATCGACAGAAATTGACTTCAATGTAATATTCTTAACAGTATCTTTTTGGAATTCTGAGATCAGATCTTAAAATATTTAATTCTGAATGATCCATAGTTTGAACAGTTATAATTATATATATTGTTATATTTTTGTAATTAGTTAACACTTGTCTAATGATTTCTACTCATTGTGATATAAACTTCTATAAGCTTCTCCTTCATATTTGATTTAAACTTCTTTAAAAACAGTGTTAGATTTTATTTTTTGATAGATGTTCTCATGGTCACAATAGTGGCACAAATGTTATCGAAGTAACCGTCCAAACTTCTTCCTTTCTTTTTATTGTTATTTTATTTTTTTATTTTTTGGAGTTATGGCCTGTATCATGAGATACATGGACCTTGTGCCAGAAACTGTCAATGAGGTCAAGAATACAAGAATAGATCTGTCACAAGGCTCTAGGTGAAAAATCACTATTATTCTAAGTGAACATAACAATAAAGCTTGCCCTACTTCAGTAAACGTCCTTTCTTCCTGCTTTCTGATTTTTTACATCAACTTGTCAACTATGTTTTACAGTCACAGTTGTTTTAACGGACCCCAGCTTTAGAACAGTACATTCATTCCAACTCTTATCTATCAGTGTTTTGAGAATCTCTTCTTTTTAAATTTATTGTGTGTGGGAGATATGGAGGTCAGAAGTTGATATATAGTATCTTCCTTCATTAATTTCTACCTATCTTTTGAGACAAGATCACTCACTGAACAAAGAGTTGATGGAGTAGTTAACAAGGCTAGTTAATGAGCTCCTAGGATAATCCTCGCTTCATGCCTGCCTGAGGCCTGACATTCCTGCAGCATACTACTCTGCTAGGATTTTACATGGATGCTGGTATTCCCAAATATGGTATTTACATTTGTACAGCAGGCATTTTTCTAGGCCTTTATGTATTCTAATATGAAAATTTAGAGTACTTTGTCAAATTTAATTATAAAAGTCCAGTTAAAATTTTGCTTACAATAGAATTAAATTCAAATTATTTTTAAAAATTACATATTAATATTGTAAATTTTATTTTTTAATTTCATTCCTCCAGGACTTCTTTTATATCAATACTATATGTCTTATAAATCTTACATTAGATTTGATCTTTTTAGACTTTGAGTTCTATTTTGCTGTAAAATGCTGTTAAAAATAAAGGACTTTTGTAAACATCTATCAAATAAAATATGCTCTGAATGTTATCAGTATTGATACAAACCTGTGCAAGTGCTAAGGTCATCAGTTATATTAATAAGAAATTAATAAGAAATACCATAATATCCTAAATCAACAGAAAAACAGAAATATATTCTATATATTAACCTGAAAAGATTTTTTATGAAGCAGATATTTTTTACAGAATCAAATAATTGAATTGTGCCATGCCAAATAAAGAATTCATTTGTCTAAATGTTATAAACTTAAGTGACTAATTCAATTATTTGTATGATGGTCTGCATTAATTTAAAATATTCAGTTAGAATTCTCGTCATATCTGTACAAATAGTCATTCTTCTGGTTTAATTAATTAAAGTTTTGCATATCCACATTGTTTTCATTAATTTTTTATTTAGCAACAGCCTCGGAATTTTTGTATATAGCAAACTGCTCCACAAATGACTTTTCTAATAATTACTTAGCTAGGAAAGAAGCAAAAAATTTTTATATACACATGCTGGGTATTTTGTTGTCATTGCCATTGGAATCTGCATGTATGCTTGGTGTTATTTGTTTCGTATTTTTTAGTATATGTGACTTAATAATTTTAACTGCATTGTGCAAGATAGCTATATAGATTTGAGTCAGGAAAATTAGATTAACAATATTCCTGAGAATCAACTCTCTAAGCATCTCATTAATTTTCACTCAGCTAGCTCTTGTTACAGTGGTGATGCAATCACAGATATGTATGCAGCGTATTTGAATGTTCAAGAAAGTAATAAAGTTATCAAATAGACCATTTATCTGCCCAAATCCTAATGGAAGATCTCATTTTTTGGCATTGAGGAGAGCAGTTTTCTCTTTCATTTCCAATACTGAAACCCAGAAGGTTGAAGGTAAAAAAATCCCTTGACTGTGTTATACAAGCCAAAATGTAACTCACACAAGAAAATACAAGTTTACATGATTATGAATATAGATTTCTTCATATTTCATTACCAATATACCAAAAGTAAGTGAAACACCAATTTGATTTTTCATCCAGTGTGTATATTTATGAGAAAACCAGTAAGAGGATAAGTCTCCAATAAACATATGTTGGCTATTTTGGCTCTCTGTCTCCCCCTGTATAGTTAAGAGAATCTTAGGTGTATAAACAGCATAAAGAAACACTTTGGTAATTGTAACAAAAAATGTATCCATGCAAATTACATTGTTGACAAAGATGTTTAAGCATTTTTCTTTCTTTAGGAAGCTAGGTGAGTGGTGCTTTGAGAAGAAGCACTTTTTCTTACTCTCAGTTGTTGCTCTTTATGGCTTCAGCCATTGAGGCCAGCAGAACTGGGAGATCCACATGCAAAATGTCCAAATAAGGTGTTTGTCTCCGTGAAGAGAGCAAATTTGTCACACAGAATGCAGCTGAGAAATCTGTCCATCTGAGGCCTAACAGAAATAACAGAAATCCAAATTTTGGAGTTTATGAATTATAATGAATGCAAGTGTAAGTTGGAGGAGTTGACCTATTTCTTTCCCTGAAAACGCTTACATTTGTATTTTAAGGGTTTTTAAGATGATTGATTTGCAATGCTAGTCTTTTTAGAGTAGGTCAGTGATTATGATCTTATTGCATGTAAACATCTGTAAAAGAGTTGTTAAATCATACATCAGTGTTTAACTTCAAGGTTGTATGTTTCATCTTCACATCTCTTCCTGGAATTCCTTATATCCATTAATGTCTACTCCAAGACACTTCCTTGGGGAATCAGAGCACTTTACCAAGTATGTTCCAATATCAAATTGCATCCCAGCCTATAAAGAAACCACACATCTTCACAGACTACTGAATCACTAGGGCTGTTTCACTAGACAATGGTGTTCTTGACCTTTGGATGTACACATCTGACAGTCACCAACTTTTCATCTGTTCCTTAAGAAAATAAAAAATTCCCTAAGGAATTGTATCTCTGCCTTAGGTTTGAGAATTCAAAGCATCTTGGTTAAAGTGGTACCCAAGACCCATTGCTTCATTTATAAGACTATTTATGTGAAACATGCTGGTTGCAAAATTGAGTTTGTCTAAGCAGAAAATAAAATCTGTGAGTTTCTAATGGAAGTGGGCTGTGTTCTGCCATTTTGTTTATAATTACAATTATGGAAGCATTATCACAAACAAAAGAAATTATCTGCAGCAATCAGATCAGCTGGAGAAAAACATCAGAAATGACTGAGTTCAAGAAGAACACAATCAACAGGGAATCATTGGCGATGGGGCCAATGGAAGGATGTCATTTCTGAGTAGCCTCTGACAACTGTGTGGTTGTTTGTTTTGAAAGGCAAACAAAGCAAAAGTATCATCTGACATTTGTAAGAACTCGATGTAAAATAAACAAAGCCATACAATAGATTTTACTGCAGAAGCATTAAGGGTCTTTGACAATCTGCTAGTGCCTGTTGCAGCTGCAGGAGTAAGTGTATAGGGCAACTCCAACAAAATGGAGAATTGTACAAAATGGTAATTGGTACAAGCAACATAAACCAAACCTCTGAATTTTTTGTTACACAGCAAGTGCCAAATGCCTCTAGTGGTGTGCCCTCCCCCCAGCCTTGAGCAGGCCTGAATGAGGAGCTGTTTACCACAATAGACCAAACAAACAATAGGACCTAGGAGGCATTGCCCACCTTGGTGACCTGCAGTCTGCTATAGGAGTTGAGCTTGCCTTGACACTCCAGCTATCCCTTTACCCACACTGGCTGAAGAGACTGGAGTTCTGGGCATGGGGCTTTCCCTTTATATGTGAAAGCAAAATATTAAACTTCAGAATACTTTGTCTTGGCCCCATGTTTTCTCTCGCCCTCCATTCCCCTTTCATTCCCAGCCTTTCTTTCAGGTGAACCCTGATCCTGTAGCTGTTGGCTGCTACATTGTGGCCCTATTGTCATGTTGAAAACTCACTGAGAAGCTAGCCACTATAATTATTAATATGTCCCTTAGTCATTCCTAAGCTCAGATGGGGTTGTTCTCCTGGTACACTTTCAATTGATAGACTTAAAATTACCTCAAAAAACATTATTTTGAAAGACATAATTCAAGGTAACATGGAATAAAAACAGAGTAATTATCATTTCTCTCTTCAAATTATCAGGGCTCTTGGGGAAATCAATGATTTCAGATCTTTCTCCTTGAAGATATTTAGCTGGAATAAATACCCACCACTGACATGCTTTTACTAACTGCTGCATCCTCCATTGTAACATGCTGGAGACCAGTTGAAATCTTCTTCCCACGATTTGCCTAAGCTTGAGGAAGTGCAGCTTCCACAAGGAAGTGCAGCTTGTCTGCTCCTGATATCAGAACAGCAGAGTACAGGAACGAGATAAAACCACAGGACGTCCCTCCGGTGACTGACTTCGATATGAGAAGGACCACAAGGATGTCGCATCAGGATGTCTCCCCAGATGGCTGACTTTGATATGGACTGCTCTTCTTCCTCGTATTGTAACTCCCTCCCCATTTCCCTGTATAAGTTGAGAGTTGCTTTCACATTAAATGAGACCTTGACGAGTATGTATTCCCTTGGTCTCGTCCTTTCTCCCGCCCATGTTCCTTTTCAGGTGAGATTCCCCCTTGATACCCACGAATAACTAGAACCCGCGGGTTGGGTTAGTAACAGTGGCTTCTAATATCATTTCTCGATGATGACAAAACAATGTAAGAAGCTTGTGCTTCCAAGGCTCCTTGGTCACTTGCTATTTTTGATTGTCAGGCAGGATATTTCAAGATGAGCCCTACAGGAGTCTACCAGCTTTAAAAACCTGACAATTAAATGGAGTGTCCTGAACATGCTTTGTTGCATCTGAGAGGATGGATGCTGTAGAGTAATGGCCAGATGCATTAACTTCTTCCCTAAGATTTAATCCTATTAATTATGTTGGAAATTGTTTTCTCAGATGATATTATTAGACTTTAACTGCAAAAACATTATCCTAAATGGATCATGAACAGGGTAGAAAAACTAGACAAAATCACAGTCATTACAACTGTGATCAATATTTTCTACCATAACAAGCATGTTTTCCCTTCTGTTCTTAGTGGCCTTTTCTGACATTGCCTGAGTTAGAGAAAGTCAAACCTCATGCAGGCACTTACTTAATATTTATTCTACCACCTCTGCTTCTGAAAATGATTTTTTACCAATATACATAGCAGAACTCTATATTTATAAGGTTAAGTTTTATTTTATTGTTTTTAATAATAAATATGTAAATAACTTTACATAAAGCAAAAAAAATTATCACTTGATCATATGTCTGTGGGCTGTTATAAAGATTAGTTTTGGCTGTGGAGAAGGTATGAAATGTCCTTCAAGCTTTTTGGAGTTCATCTAGGAAACATACTCTAAACATATGGCTCTGCTAATTATACACTGCAGGCCATAAGATGTGAAGGAAGAGACTCGGAATTTAGCTAAGAGGTGCTGGAAGCATGTTTGCAGTGACTCCCGTTACAAACAAAGGTACATTTAACTTATATTAGAGTACTTGGATTTTTAGAATAACCATTTAAATAATATACACTATTTAAAAGTAACCATAAAGCAATATTTCATTTATTTCACTTAAATACAGTTCCATTTTGATTCTGGATTAATAAATAGAGTTAACTTTGCGATCATTTTGTGACATCTACATCTCGAAGATGTAGATGGTGAGAGAAGAATGAGAGGCTGTCTCCACCTCTGTATTGCACAATAAGAGAAGAATGAGAGGCTGTCTCCACCTCTGTATTGCACAATAGTAACAGATTTCAACGAGAACTTTATATT
This sequence comes from Arvicanthis niloticus, assembly GCF_011762505.2. NCBI lineage: Eukaryota > Metazoa > Chordata > Mammalia > Rodentia > Muridae > Arvicanthis > Arvicanthis niloticus. Next base: position 3,003,349 of record NC_047678.1, on the reverse strand, counting down.
TTCTATTATTTTTTTCTCACACATTGCTCCTGGTATTAGTTTCGCCTCCCCTTAAACGAGCATGCTTTCTTGTGGAGAGCAGAATGGTGTCCTATCTATGAAAGAGGGGGGGTCACATAATCTTTTCACCGTTATTCTAGGTATGATTTCAGTAGAGTTAATTTAAAATAAAATAATTTATTGAAATAGTTTAGGCTACAAGTACATATTAAATATGTTAGCTTTCATGTGAACAATGGTATTTATTCAAAAACCATAATTAAGTAAAAAAAATTTTCTATCATTTTTTTGTAATTACTGTGTTTAATTTGCATTCTTTTAGAATGAGGTTATTTGAAATTTGACCCATTTAAATGTGAAACACTGAAATAAAACCAGTCATAAATTTTGCATTTTGGGTTTTTTTTTGTTGTTGTTGTTGTTGTTGTTTCTAACTGTAAAATAATTGAAATAGTAATAAAATTGTTAACAAAGAAAATAAGATAAAATTAATATATTTATGTCAGTTTTTTCCAGCCAAGATGAATATTTCAGTACAAATGGTACATTATCAAGTTAGTTACAATGCTTAAAGCCACTATTAAGTGACAGTGTATATGTCAGCATGGACTTCGAACAGTATTTGACTGTCAAAAGTTGAATAAAACATGTGAAACTTGTTTTCACTGGAAACACATCCTAATTAAAGAAATTTTTTAGACTAGAAGTAGTAGACATATTTATCTAAAATTTAAATTTGTCTATTCAGCGTTCTTTACACTTGGATTTTGCTACCACAAGGACTTAAATTATAATACAAAAATTCATATTACTTCTTAGAAAGAATGATCTTCTTCAATTGGAAGCCTGACGATTTAATGACATAGTCTGCCTTAGACTGAAACTCTTAACTTTTTAGTTTACCAAAAAATAACTTTATTATGCTTTTTAATTGTATTCAATTTTATTGTTTTAAATTTATTTATCTATTTTTATTAATAATTTTATTAATTCACATTTCAAATGATAGCCCCCTTACTGGGTACTCCTCCACAAACCCCCATCCCATCCCCTTTCTCCCCCATCCCCTTTGCCTCTATGAGAGTGCTCCCCCACCCATCCTTCCACCCACTCCAGCCACACTGCTGTAGCATCCCTCTACACTGGGTCCAGGACAAAAGAAATAACAACAGTTAAATATTTCTACTTCATGTCACAAATTGTAAAGCCATAGTATGACTGCTATCTTTCTATTTAATAAAGATTTATTTGGTAGAATGGATCTAGTGTCTACAGTGTACCAGGAATTCTCATTCCTAAAAATTGGGAACTGATTTACAATGTAAAGATGCCTTACGTCTTTCCATCTTCAATAGACACTTTCGACCTTGTAGCTCAGCTGTGTCATTTATTTATGAAAATGTTCTGTTTTGATTGTTTCATCTAGTTGCTCCACATTTTTGTCTGCTCTTCTTAATAACACAAATTCTCTTTTAAACACAAATCATGTTTAATAGATATGCTTTCAGTATTATTTTGTCCTGTTATAATCCTCATTTGATTGTCATGCATTTCAAAATTTATTGAAGTTTATTGTTTGGTAATCCTGCTTAAAGCATAAATTTTATCTATCTTCCTTGCATTTATAGTCTACAAACTTGAGTATTTAAATGAAACACATATTCCTTTCAAGAACAATATGAAATTTCACATGTATGAAGTTATTTTAAAAGGTTTTAATAGTCTTGCTAAATAAATTTTTACCTTTTTCCTGAAATATAGCTTGAATAGCCGATAATTAAATTTTCTTTAACACAATGTAAGTTAGTAAATATTTCTAAATCATTTCCCACATTAAAGCATACAATTAATCATTTACATCTATTTTTTGTTCAAAGAAAAATTCCAAGAAGCAGTAAACAAATCTGTTAATTAATTCAAACTTATAAATTGTTGGCACAGTTATCGTTTTCAGCCAGTAAATGGCAGATTGCCAATGGGCATTGACTTGCACATGACATTGGCTACTTATCGTGCACAGTTACCAAATATCTCACATAATTGTTGGGCATAATATTGAATTTTGATTGCTTACTTTTTTGCAGAGTCAATAGTGTAGATTAGTGCATTTAATTATAATATATACATTTATGTGTTTTATATTCTACTTTAATCCAAGTGTAAGTCAAAAGATCATGTAGTATTTTCTGTGGCATCACTCCTTCTGGCTTGTTTGGATAAATAAGATCCTCATTTCTATCCTATTTTTTTTTCATGGAGTAGCAAGGTTTCACAGCCATGGCTAGGCAAGTATACTCTAATATTTATATTCATAATTTTTCTAAAATATTCCTATTATTTATTCATTTGTACCTAGTTGTTACTCATTTCTGGATGACTTCTGTTCTGTAATTGTCTGAGAAAAGTTGAGTTCTTTATTTTTATCACAATGTTGGTAACATCAACCCCCTCAGATGCTATGATTCTCTAGGGACCTGCTTCTTTTCTCCTCATTACAATTTTAATAGCATTGTTGGAGAGCCTTAAAACAACAAAGCAGAACAGAACACCTGAGCATACATCCTTTAACACTCAAATACTATTGCCAATGAGTAATAAAATGAGCTGATACTGAGTGTCTTGGAAGTGTATCTCTAGGAAGAGTTCAAACCTGAATGTTCTTTCCTGCCCTTGCAGATGTGGACCAAAGCTCAGGACCAGAAAGTTAAGATTCTAACTCCACAACATAGCAAAGTCTATTGACACTACCTATTTTTCTCTAGAGGCTGAATCTGTTCTTCTGGTAGATATATATTGTCTCATTTATATGCATAAAGCTTTAAAAAATTAAAATCCATCTTACCACTTCTCAAATAAACCAGCCTATATTAATAAAACTACAAGGTTAACAGAAATGTGTGTCTTACTCTCCCCAAATGTCTCTAGAGGAGATAATGAGAATGGAAAACCTACTAAAAAGCTGCTCAGGAGAAAAGACCAGAGACGACACACTAACTCGGAGAATCTCTGACAGAATCTCACCTGAGTAGAATGGGGCTCATTAAGGAGCAGATCTCTTAGGTAATGAAAGGAAAAAGAAAGGAAAATTAACAATGTAGAACAGAAAAAGAAAGGACAGAGTCCATTCAGACTGTTTAGTCCCAACTGGAAGCTACTCAGTTCCTACTGTAGAGATCAACTGCAGAGTAATGAATTCTTCTCTTTAGCACTGGGTCCCCAATGGAAGACTTAGAGAAAGGACTAAAGGAAGTGAAGGGGTTTGCAACCCCACAGGAAGAACAACAGTGTCAACTAACCAGACTCCTCAGAGCTCTAAGGAACTAAATCAGCAACCAAAGAGTATACATGGTATACATGCACAGACTCATAGCTCCATCCGCATACGTAGCAGAGGATAGCCTTGTCAGGCATCAGTGGGAGGAGAGGCTCTTGGTCCTGTGAAGGCTTGATGCACCAGTGTAGAGGAATGCCAGGGCGGGAAGGGGGGAGTGGGTGGGTGGGGGAACACCCTCATAGAAGCATGAGGAGGGGGGATGGGATAGAGGGATTCAGGGGAGGGAACCGGAAAAGGGTATAACATTTGAAATGTAAATAAAGAAAATAACTTAAAAAAGAAATCTTTAGTAAAAGTGAGAGAGAGAGAGAGAGAGAGAGAGAGAGAGAGAGAGAGAGAGAGAGAGAGAGAAAGGGGAGAGAGAGAGAGAGAGAGAGAAAGGGGAGAGAGAGAGAGAGAGAGAGAGAGAGAGAGAGAGAGAGAGAGAGAGAGATAAGCCTAAGAAGATACCCATACTATTACTTTAGTAGTAAATAATTTATGGTGGCTTTGGGTATCTGTATTGCATTTTATGTGGAAGTGGAAAGGTGTTAGAAAGGTAGGAAGAATGTGGGGAAATTAAAGATAAAAGAGTCTCTCATGTGAGATCCTAGTTAAAATCTTCTTGCTAGCTGAAGAATCAAAATTTCAGCACAAATAACTACATTTTCTGTTACAGAAGTGCTGTCAAAGGAAAAAAAAAGTCTTTAAAATTTGTTAAAATTACAATAAGTCAGGCTAAGGCTTAAAATGTATAGGATATTTTCTGGGAAACTCATAAACAAAACTATTAACATTTGTTCATAGTGAGACTGTCCTAACTTCTGTATCTCCAGGATATCTTATCAATTGTAAGCCTGAAAAACACATTTTAGGAACTACCCTGTGATCTGTGATCTAATTTAAATTTCTTAACAGCCTTTTAAAATAATAACTTCGTAAATCACTAAAATCATGACTAGAGATATTGTAGGCAATGGACTGTGATTCTACCAAAACCTCTCCCTGTGCTTAGTTATTTTATAATCTACTCCTGAATGCCCTTTATCAACCTCAATTCTTAATTCTGTTTAAAACAGTTTTAAGGCTAGGGACATGCTTCAGTGAGTAAAAGCTCTCTTCATCTATGATCATAAACACCTGAATTAAAAAACCAGCACCATGTTAAAAGCCAGACATGGATGCTCATGCCTGCAACCACAACAAGGGGAAGGAAACAGATCCTAATAACTCAATGGTCAGCCAAAGCCCCGTGAAATGGTGAATTTCACAGTTTGTTAGAAACACTATCCACAAAGTAATAAAGCAGAAGGCAAGGTTGGGAAGACTCAACCTTTTCTCTGCCTTCCACTGCTTCGTATGCAAGTGCATCTGCACAAACATTCACATTAAATGAATAATAGTTTTTAATGATCTCCAACTCTACTCAATTCTCTTTCTTATTTTTTCCTTGCTGGTTACTCAAGAATCCAGCTTTACATGAGAAGAGGTTTAAGTACAGTTTCGTGTTACAGAAACATGGAACAGTGTCTCTGCCTCAGCCTCTGATGACAATACAAAAGACCAAAATCACACAGCAGATGCTTGCATCAGTAGAGGAAGTGGTGAAAACTAAAGGAAAATTAGAAAACAACACATACACTCAAAAAACACAATCAGCAATAAATGAATTGCCAAACAAATCTGCAGTCCAGACACAAAAGAACCTTGGTTTCACATACTATGTAGGTATTGGGACAATCTTCTCATCTCAGCATTTGATAGGACAGTGACAAGCAAGAAGACATTTTAAAAATATTCTGGCTATGATGACAGTTAGCCAACTCTGAAGGTGAAGGGTGCCTCTCTGAATGAACTACTCTGGAAACCCAAGGAGCTCCACAGAACTTTTCTAAAATTTGACATATGAATACCAGTAGGAAGATGCGAGGAAGCCCTAAGTGCAAACCACATAAGGTTGGCATATTGAAAGTTTGATTTTAGCCATAAACTGCAGTGAGACTCACAACTTTCTTGGAGTAGCAAAGAAAGAGATTAAAGATGCTAGGGCATAGGATGCCAACAGAAGTTTGCTAACATCCCTTATCAGTACCTAAAGATTAAAACATCCCTGATTGTTATAGCCATAACCTCTGCCTGACCAACATTCTACAACGAATAGTGCAAAAAGCAAAGTTTCAACAACACACCACGAAGTTTCTACTTTCCACAGAATAGACCAATATAATTATCCAGAAAAGGACCAGCAAGATGGCAGAGACAAGATCAGTACAAAATCTCCTTAGGAACTAGAATTCGAAGGAATTTCATATGACCCAGCTACACTGCACTTAGCTTTATACATACAGAGGTGGATCTAAGTCCAGATGTCACAGAAGTACTCTCATAATCATGTTTATTATATCACTATGCACACAGCTAGCATATAATAATCCTATCTTTCTATGAACAGAGGAATTCATATAGAATTTATACAATGTAAATTTTCTCACTCATAAAGAAAAACAAAATATAACATTTGCAAGGAAATAGATACAACTAACAATCATAATATTAAGCAATATAATACAAACTGAGACGTATTACATACTTTCACTGATATATAATCAAGTATCTTAATATATGTATTTATGCATATTTATACACACATATATGAAATGAAAGTTGAAATTATACTGTTTTTGGAAAAGAAAGAGGAAGGAAAAAAGTGGAGTCTATGAGTCATTAGTATGTTAACGTTCATTCATGATGCACTTGTCATGTGTAAAACAAATATTTGCAAAAAAGGTTAGGTAAACTTTAAAAACAAAGAATTCTCAACTGAGGAATGTCAAATGGCTGAGAAGCATCTAAAGAAATCTTCAACATTCTTAATCATCAGGGAAATGCAAATCAAAACAACCATGAGATTCCACCTCACATCAGTCAGAATGGCTAAGATCAAAAGCTCAGGTAACAGTAGATGCTGGCCAGTATGTAGAGAAAGAGGAACACTGCTCCATTGTTGGTGGGATTATAAGCTGGTACAACCACTCTGGAAATCAGTCTGAGACATAGCATTACCTGAGGACTCAGCTCTACCACTCTGGGTATATAGCCAGAAGTTGCTCTACCATATAACAAGGACATTACTCCACTATATTTATAGCAGCTTTATTTATAATATGCAGAAGCTGAAAAGAACCCAGATGTTCTTCAACAGAGGAATAGATACAGAAAATGTGGTTTATTTATACAATGGCATACTACTCAGCAATTAAAAACAATGAATTCATGAAATTTGTAGGCAAATGGATGAAACTAAAAAAAATATCATCCTGAGTGAGGTAACCCAATTACAAAAGAACACATATGGTATGCACTCACTGATGAGTGGATATTAGCCAAAAAGCTTGAAATGCCCAAGGTACAACTCACAGACCACATGAAACTCAAGAAGGGAGACCGAAGTGTGGACGTGTCAGTCCTTCTTAGAAAGGGGAACAAAATATTCACTGGAACAAATATGGAGAAAAAGTTGTGGAACAGTAACTGAAGAAAAGGCTGTCCAGAGACTGCCACACGTGGGGATCCATCCCATATACAATCACCAAACTCAGACACTATTATGGATGCCAAGAAGTGCATGCTGACAGGAGCCTGATATAACTGTCTCCTGAGAAGCTTTGTCAGAACCTGACAAATATAGAGGTAGATCCTCACAGTCAACTATTAAACTGAGCATAGGGTCCTCAATGGAGGAATTAGAGAAAGGATGAGAGATAGTCCATGATTTTAAAACATTTATTGTCATGGCAGAAAATGGATGCAGCTGTACCCAGTGTTCTCTGGGCAGATTTGAGATTAAGTACCTTTTGCCAGGAGGAGGAGGGTCTGGAAAGGAATGCTTAAGTGGCTATGCCCTCTGGCCTGTAAGTGTCTCATGAATATGGAGATGTCTTGAGGCTCCCTGGTGGTAGTCATGCCCTCTACCTGTGGAGGGGGTAGTAGGGGTGTGGTCCTACATGCCTGAAAGGCATGGATTGATGGAGGAGCCTGGAGTCTGGGAGTGTGGCAAAATGCATTCCTTCCCTTGAAAGGAAACCTGTGAGTCTCCAATCTGCTGGGTCTCTGGCCATCTCTAGCCAGTGCTCAACCAGAAACCATGATGTCCTTTCGGGGTCCTACAATTACATAATCCATATTTGCCCCAGCTTCATGAACAACATTCTACCTTTTCCTCTATTTGTTCTTTGTTCTTTACTGAAACATACACTTGAGATGAATATCTGTCTCATCTAAGTCTGTTCTTAATCTCTATAAAGAAGCTGATTCATCCTATAGACCAGACCTCTTTCCTTCTTCTTACCCATTGTCTGGATTATTATGGTTTAGAATTACTAAATGTAAATTATCTAATGTATTTATGAGCCTGTTATAAATTTCTCCAAACCAAAATTATGATTATATGATTTGCTTTCTTAATGCCTAAATATGTCATAAGGCTATCTGCTAAATATTCAATTGTTCAATAAATATTTCCCATATTAATGAAATAAAATTTCAATGAATCTACAAAGTCATCAAGATGTACTATCTTTTGAAAATAAATGTCATGTTTAGAAATACTTGTAATGTTTTGTGACAGTAATATATATCATTGTTTCATTATTGGAGCTCTACTCTTTGGAATGTAATTCCTCATGAGTGTATCATCCCCCTAAGAATGACCACAGCCCAAATGTTTTGATTCTATTTAGCTATGGTCTCCCATCACAGTTCTAAGGGACTGATGTCTAGCATCACAATGCCATGTTTGCCAAAAAGAAGTTAGTTCGAATACAAGGTGTCTTTTTCTTAAATAGAAAATGCTTTAATTGCTTAAGAGCCTGTTATTTTGTTTTGATGATCTTGCTTCCTCAAATTTCTTTTGTTAATTCTTCTGGGTTTATATATTTTGCCAACTTAGGTATGTTTAATCCTTCCTTCAGTTAACTCTCTATTCTAGTATCTTCTGTAGAGCTGATTTTGTAGACATAAACACCATTAATTTATTTTATTATAGAAAGGGCTTTTTCCTCTTATCTAACTACAAATAATTATTCTTTTATTATTTATTCATTTACATTCCTGCCATTGCCGCCCCTTATTACTCTCTCCACTCACAGTTCCTCATCTCAAAACCCCTAACCCTTACCTCCAAGAGGATGTTCCCCCCTCCACCAGGCCTCTCCCTTCCCTGGGGACTCAGAGGTCGCATCTTCTCCCTCTGAGGCCAGCCCAGGTAGTCTTCTGCTATATATATGCCAGGTGCCTCTGACTAACCCCTGTATGCTGCCTAGTTGGTGGCTCATTCTCTGGGAGCTACCTGGGATCTAGATTAGTTGACACTGCTGATCTTCCTATGTGGTCACCTTCCCCTTCAGCTTCTTCAGTCTTCCCCCTAATTCAACCAGAGTGGTCACAGATGTTAGTTTAATGGTTCAGTCTAAGTATCTGCATCTGTCTAAGACAACTGTTGGTAGAGCCGCTGATCAGACAGTCATGCTATGCTCCTGTATTCAGTCTCTCCTCCATATTTGTCCCTGTAGTTCTTTTATACAGGAACAGTTCTGCTTTAGAAATTTTGACTGTAGGTTGGTAACCCAGTCTCTCCATTTCAGGCCCTGTTTACCTATTGAAGGAGGACACTTTGAGTTCCCTCTCTCTACTGTTGGACATTTTCGCTAAGGTCACCTCCATTGAGTCTCTCACATCCCAGGTCTCTGGTACTTTTGAGAGGGTCCCACTCCCTTCCACCCCAATGAGGGTGCATATTTCCATTCATTCTCTTGGTCCTCTGGGATTCTCTACTCTCTCCTCATTCCTGATCCTGTTTCCACTTCCTTGCCCCCTCCCTTCAACCCACCCAGGTCCCTTCCTCCGTCTGTCTCCCTTGATTGTTTTATTCCCCCTTCTAAGTGAGACTGAAGCATCCTTTCTTGGCCTTTCTGTTTGTTACACTTTTTATAGTCTGTGGGTGATATCCTAGATATTCTGTGCTTTTTGGCTAATATCCACTTATCAGTGAGTACAAAACACGCATGTCCTTTTGGGTCTGGGTTACTTCACCCAGGATGATATATTTTCTAGTTGCATCCATTTGTCTGCAATATTCATGATGTCCTCATTTTTGATAGCTGAGTGGGGATTTCATTGTGCAATGAGCTAATATTCTGTATCTATTCTTCAGTGGAGGGATATCTGGTCTGTTCCTAGCTTCTGGCTATTAAAATATGGCTGCAATGAACACAGTGGGGGCACTAGTCTGTCTAGTATGGTGGGACATCTTTGGGTATATGCCCAAGAGTATTATAGCTGGGTCTTCAGGTAGAATGATTTCCAATTTTCTGAGGAAACTCCAGATTGATTTCCGGAGTGGTTGTACGAGTTTGCAATCCCATGAGCAATGGAGGAGTAAACCCCTTTCTCCACATCCTCTCCACATGTGCTTTCACTTCAGTTTTTTGATCTTAGTCATCCTGATTGGTATGAGGTAGAATCTCGGGGTCATTTTGATTTGAATTTCCCAATGAAAAAGGACTTTGAACATTTATTTAAGTGCTTCTCAGATATTCTAGACTCTTCATTGTTTAGCTCTGTAATCCCATTTCTAGTTGGGTTATTTTGTTATTTGAAGTTTTAACTTCTTGATTCGCATATATTTTAGATATTAGCCCTCTATCAGATGTGTGGTCAATGAAGATTTTTTTTTCTCATTCTATAGTTTGCTGATTTGTATTACTGATGGTGTCTTTTGCCTTACAGAAGCTCTTCTGTGGGAAAAAAAAAAAAAACCTGGGGGGCGGGGCAGGGGGAGAGTCCGGTGGCAAGGTCCCACGGCAGTCCGACAGACAGCAGGGTCCCGGACGGGCTTCCCATACCGCTGTAGGAGGTCCACCATTCACGCAGCCCAGCAGGCTGGTGGCTAAGGTCAGGTTCCAAGGTTGCAAAGGCTGGGAATCTGGCGGTAGGCACAGGACATCTCAGGGTATCTAAACCAAGATTATCGGAGTGTGCTCAGCTGTTGTAGGCTACTGTAATCCAAGTCACATGTCAGGTATATGGCTCAAGATGACTGCAAAGCTGATAGCCGCTTTCTGCTAAAAGTCGGCTCCCAACACTATGTTGTGTCTGTAGGCAGGAGCCTAGCTTGGATGTCCTCTGAAAGGCTCTACCAGCAGCTGACTAAGACAGATAAAGATATTGGATTGAGGTCAAGGACATCGATGGAAAAGTTAGGGGAAGTATTGATGAAACAGAAGGGGACTGCAATCCCACAAGAAGACAAAAAAATGTCAACTAACCTGGACCCCAGGGAGCTCTCAGAGAGAGCCACAGACCAAAGAACATACAAGGGCTGATCCAAGGCCCTTGACACATATGTAGCAGAGATCTGTTTGTCTGGCCTCAGTGGGATAAGATGTGCTAATCTTATAGAGACTTAATGTCCCAAGGTGGGGAATATCCGAGAGTGCAGCTTCTCAGAGGTGAAGAGGAGGGGAAATGGTGGGGGGGTAACCTGTGATAGGAAACCAGTAGGAACTTATAAATAAATAAAATAAATAATTATAACATATCAGTGTTGACACTAATCTTTTCTTATAGTCTTCTCTCACCCCATCCCTTTGTCTCAAGCACTAGTACCCAAAGAAAAGAATCAATTGGATGTCCTTTATTCTGTTGCTTGTCTTGCATTTCTAATTTTCTAGTCTCACCCCCATGCCTGTAACAGGCCATCTTAAAAGACCAGACTTCCCTCTCTTTCACCAGTTACTGGGGCCTCAGCATATCCTCATGACTTACCCAACTTTCCTCTTTCTTATAGACCCTTTCATCCCTCTATAACATTCCTGACAATAATCAACATAACTACAAACTCAGCTCTCACCAAAAACCACTACAATGAAAACTTTAGCCTGAAGAAGTTTAAGACACTAAAATAAAAAAAACAATAAACAAACAAACAAAAACACATACACACAACTTCAACAAAATGATAGAAACCATCAAACATTCCTCATCAATAAGGTTCAGTGTCAACGGTCTGAATTCTCCAATACAAATACACAGATAATCTGATTGTATTTAAAAAAAAACAAAAACAAAAACCATGATCTATGATTCTGCTGCAGCCAAGAAACACACCTTACAATTCAGGATAGACATCATCTCAGAGTAAAGGATGGTAAAAATATTAGAAGCAACTGAGCCTAAGAAGCAAACCAGTGCAACCATTTGAATACCTCACAAAATAGACTTCAAACTAATACTAATTAGAAGATATAAATATGAACTATATATTTGTGAAAAGAAAAATCTATCAAGAAGTATTCAATACCAATGCAATGGCACCCAAAGTTCATAAAAGAAACACTACTCTAGCTAAAATCACACATTGACACTTACCCAGTGATGACTCACTACCCCACTCTTGCCAATAACCATTTCATTTAGTGAAAATGTAAACTGAGAAATACAGGAGCTAATGACATCATAAAACAGTATACTTAACATTATTTGTAGAACATTTCATCCAAACACAAATAGTACACCCTTTTCACAGCACATTATTTAACTTCCTCTAAAATTGATCATGTCTAAAATTGACCATATACTTGAACATAAACCAAGTCTAAAATAGATATGAAAAAAAATTAATATAACTTGCATCCCATCTGACCACCTTAGTTAAAGCTATGATACCTTGTCATAAGCATCCTAGTACCTGGGTCGCTTTATAATGTCTGCATATGGATGATGGTTGAGGAATAAGAGATGCATACAAATGAAAAGAGTTGCTGCCACTGTCATACTCCTTTGATATATTGTATCTTCATGATGTGATAGGTTTTCTTTGCTTATTCCAATTTTCTCTTCATTTATGTAAAAAAAAATATATATATTTCTTTTTTCTGTCTTTATAGTTTCTTTGTTTCTAATGAATAGTGCACTTATGTCTGCATATATACACTCATCTACAAATGTATATTTAAAGCCAGAGATCAAATTTACCTCTCTAACTCTATCTATTCTACCTCTTTATCTATGTTTATGTATCCAAAAAGACACACACGTGCACGTGCGTGCACACACATACACACACGCACACGCACACACACACATATATTCCC